>NC_028639.1:16400569-16405801 GCF_001406875.1 Solanum pennellii
ATTATTATTATTATCATTATCATTATTATCATTATTATTATTATTATTATTATCATTATTATTATTATCATTATTATTTTTAATATTATTATTATTATTATTATTATTGTTATTATTATTATTATTATTATTATTATTATAATTATAATATGTATTATTATTATTATTATTATTATAATTATTATTATAATTGTTGTTGTTGTTGTTGTTATTATTATTGTTATTTTTTTTTTGGTAACTACATTTTATTAATTACCAAGAACAAACCATACAAACCAAGCAGCTATCACAGCATGCTTCAAACTCCAAACAGACTCAACAAACTACACCTACACTACTAACAACTACTTAAATGTCAAATGACTTACATTTCCTTCAATCTTGAAGGAGTTCTAGCTATAGTTATGTAGGCTATCTCTTTAACAAGTTGATCCTCAGTTCTACTCTTGTGTTAAAAAATTCGACTATTTCTCTCCATCCACAGTCCATAGATGCCTTCAGCCAATATAATCTTGAATATTTGTGCATCTGTTCTCTTCCATTTTCCATGAAGTATGCACCACTCTATAAATTGCTCCCATGCCATTGGAATAGTAGTTTGTTTCCCTATCCAGCTTAGCAGTCTTCCCCATATTCTCCTAGCAAAGTTACATTGTATAAACAAATGTTCTGCATTTTCATCATCATTCTTGCATAGCACACATGTCTTCTCTACTTCAACTCCCCACTGAGCTAGTCTGTCCACTGTTACTAACCTTTGATTCATCATGATCCACATTGTGAAGTAAGCTTTTGGTCTTGCAGCATTGTTGAACATAAGACAGGTCCATATTGGCCTTTGTTGTTCTCCCTTCATGTGACTATAAAGTTGCCTGATCACCCCTTCATTCTTCCTTTGCATTTGCTGAACTTGTTCTACACTTTGCTTAGCACTCTTATTTTTTTGTAACATCCAGCTTGCTTGTTTTCTGCTCTGCCATTCTCTTTGCCCTTTTATATAATATATGTGTATCCATTTAATCCAAAGTTTATCTTCCTTATTAGCTAGATCCCAACACAGTTTAGAATTGCAGCTCTATTCCACACTTTCATATTGTTCAATCCTATGCCTCCTTCACTTTTAGGACAACACACTTTCTCCCATGCTATCGATGCCTTTTTTGTAACATATCCTACCCCTGACCATAAGTAGCTTCTGCATAGTCCTTCAATCACTTTTATTATCTTTGCTGGAATGATAAATAATTGTGCCCAGTAAGATTGTACTCCAAACAGGACAGTCATAATCAGTTGAGTTCTTCCAGCATAGGACAATTTTTTTGCTGTCCATGAGTTGATTCTTGCCATGATCTTGTCTATGAGGGGATACCACTGCATTATGTTCAGCTTCTTTGTTGAGAGAGGCACCCCCAAGTACTTGAAAGGCAGTTCCTCCATTGTATAACCCAACTGTTGCAAAATTTGCTGCTTTACCTCCATTTGAACTCCTCCACAGTATATAGAATTTTTTGTAAGATTTGCCTGCAGTCCTGAGGCTTGAGAGAACTCTGAAAAGCATCTTTGCAGCATCTTGATGGACTCCAAATCTCCTCTTGTAAACATAAGAAGATCATCTGCAAAACATAAGTGAGTAATGGCCAACTTGGAGCATTTAGGATGATATTTGAAAGCTTTCTCTTCTTTAAGTCCTTTGAGCAGTCGACTGAGGTATTCCATTGCTATAGCAAACAAGAATGGTGACATAGGATCTCCTTGTCTGAGGCCTTTTGCTGCATCAAACTTCTGAGTAGTTTGTCCATTAACAACAATAGCATAATTCACTGTTTTCACACAGTGCATCACCCATTGAATAAACATCCCTGGGAATCCCAATCCTCCCATTACATGTTCTAAAAAGGACCACTCAACTGAATCATAGGCTTTCTGTAGATCTATCTTAAGCATACTTCTAGGAGAAATATTCTTCCTAGTATAAGTCTTGACCAACTCATGAGCCAGTATAATGTTATCTGCAATCTTCCTCCCTGGTATAAATCCAGCCTGACTCTCACATATAATATCAGGCATAACATCATGCATTCTTCTTGTTATCACCTTTGAAATGATTTTATAGATCACAGTACAACAAGCAATTGGTCTATACTCTTTCACATTTTTAGGACTTTGAACCTTTGGAATTAAAGACACAAGAGTGCAGTTGAAAGGCTTAAACAACTTCCCTGTTGTGAAGAAGTTTTTGACAGCTGCAATAACATCTTCCTTAACAATCTTCCAGGTATGCTTAAAGAATAATGCATTATAACCATCTATGCCTGGTGCCTTATCATTCCCAATAGACTGCAATGCTGTATATATCTCATGTTCTGTTACATCTGTACACAGTTGGATTTTTTGCTTCCTTGATAACACAGGGCCTCTCTTCATCACCTGAGCATTTATGGCTGGAAGTTTACCTGCTGAAGACCCCATAAGACTTTTATAAAACTTGACAAACTCCTCTTGAATCTCTTGAGGTTCATATAACATCTTTCCATCTAGTGATAATATACTCCTAATATGCTTCTTTTGATTTCTTTCCTTTATCACTGAACTGAAGTACTTATTGTTTGCATCTCCCAAAGTGATCCATCTAGCTCTTGCTTTTTGCCTTAAAGCATTTTCTTCTATCATTGACCATTTCTCCAGCTTTATAATAACTCCTTTTCTTTAATAACTAGATCATCTTGTGCTTGGTTATAAAGCTTCTCTTGAAGATCTTCAAGTTCACTTCTTGCCTTCTCAATCTTTTGGCCTATGTATTGGAACTCTCTCTTATTCAATTGCCTCAAGACTGGCTGGAGTGCCTTCAACTTGTACCATATTCCTCTCATTACTTCACTTCCATATTCCTGCTTCCAAATTGTATCCACCAGTTCCATAAAGGATTCATGTTCAATCCAAACATTAAAGAACTTAAAACTCACTCTAATCTGATGATAACTCTGATGAAGTAGCAAGTGCATGGTGCTATGATCAGACACACCTGGATTCCCATATTCTAGAATAGCATGACCCCATTTATCCATCCAACAATCATTCCCAAAGGCTCTATCAATTCTGCTAGCAATTCTGGCATTACCAACCTGTTTATTTGTCCAAGTATAATAATTACCTTCCATTGTACTTCAGTAATTCCCATATCTTTAACACATTCTTCAAAATCCTTGATCTCATTCAAAGTAACAGGAACTCCAGCTAATCTATCTTGAGGAGATAAAATAGCATTAAAGTCTCCTATTATGAGCCATGGCTCTGAAACACTATGAGCTACCATCTTCAATTCAGTCCATAAGCTTCTCCTCATTTCTAAGGTATTGTATCCATAAACCACTGTGAGATTAAACTGATACCCTTTGCTTCTTTCATTTACCTGACAATGAACCATTTGAGCTGAGCTTCTTATTAACTTGATATCATACCAGCTGCCATCCCATACTATCCATATTCTACCATTTGCAGACTCCTTATAGTTGTGTATGATCTTCCATCCTGGAGCAATTGCTTTTAAAGTAGCTTTGCTATTAGTCTCTTTAACTCTTGTTTCAATTAACCCTGCTAAAGAAGTCTTATTCTGTTGTAGAAGCAGCCTAATCTCCTTATGCTTATACCTTTTATTCATACCCCTCACATTCCACACACTCCACTTCATTAGCAAATCTTTAGATCTCCACCTCTATCAACAGGCAGTGAAGCTAGTTTACTATTCCTTAAACTCTCAAATCCATTTCTAACTGGTATAGCTGAAAGCATAGGAAAATTTGATAGGCTGAACTCCAGGTGTATGCTTCCAGTATGAGGCCTCAGATTGAGCTCAGGTGTTTGCTTAAGTTCCTGCTCCTCTTCATTCTCTATCTCTTGATTCTCCTTCTTTGCATTATTTCCATCTATTACTGGCCTCTCCATAGGTTCATCTTTCTTCTCCTGTTGTTGAATTGGCCCTTTATACTGCCATGTCTGTGTGACTTTCTTCCAAGGCTTTTTCTTCTTTGGCATCTCCTTTTGTGTTACTGATTGACATTGATGTCCAATCTTTTGGCATTTGTCACAATACTGGGGCTTCCACTCCAACACAACTTCCTGTAAGAATGTTCTTCCATTTGGATCTACAACTGTAATCTGCTGAGGAATAGCTTTAGTAACATTAACTTCTATAAGCATTCTAGCATAAGAAATTCTTGTTTGCTTTGTAGTACATTCATCAGCAAATAAAGGCACACCTATAGCACTTGCTATTCTACTCAGTGATCCAACTCCCCAACAGTTAAGAGGTAACCTTGGAAAATTAACCCACAAGGGTATTTCAGCTAAGAATTCCTTCCCAAAATCAAAATCTGGGCACCATTGTTTCAGAATAATAGGTCTATTACTTATAGTGTATGGTCCTGAGAATAGAATCTCATTCATATCATCTAGGCTCTGAAACTTAATTATATAGTACCCTTCTTCATGTAGAAACACTTCTGGTTTACCTGCTTTGGACCAGTTCATCATTATGTATCTGTTCATGGCATTATACCCAGGACACTCACCCACTACATAAGCTATGAGTGCACATTTCCACTTGGCTTCTTCATCCTGAACTTCTTTCCCTTCCAGCTGAACCATTGCTTCTCCATTAACTATTTGTGGTGGGAAATATGCCAGCTGCATACCATTGTTAGCTGCACGGTTGTTCTTAAACATATTAACCCAGGGTTCCTTATCCTTGCTCAATTCTTCTCCTCTTATTCCATTACTCTCATCATCTACAGTGTTTCCATCTTGCTTCTTAGTTATTGTTCCATTGCTTTCCTTCTTGTTCTCAGCTGCTATTTGCACTAGATCAGAGTTCTCATAAGCTTCCTCTTCTTCCACTACAGAATTTAAGCTCAATCGCCTAGCTATTTTGGAACTCTCAGTCACTCCTTCTTCATAGTTCTGTTCTTCACTTTGAGCTTGTTGCTGATTTTTTACCTCTAATGCTTCCACCCGAGCTCCAACTGAGCTACCAACTGTCATTATTGACATTTTCCGGCCTCTTCCTCGTCCTCGTCCTCTTCCCCTCGCCATTTTCACCTTCACTGCGCAGGTTAACTAACCTACGCTGAGAGCATTCTGGGAGAGAAGAGCTGTTTTTTTATTTATTATTATTAGTATTGTTATTATTATTATTATTATTATAATTATAATTATAATTATAATTATAATTATAAT
>NC_028639.1:16406259-16447422 GCF_001406875.1 Solanum pennellii
TATTATTATTATTATTATTATTATTATTATTATCATTATTAATATCATTATTATTATCATCATTATATTATTATTATTATTATTATTATTATTATTATTATTATTATTATTATTATTGTTATTAGTATTGTTATTATTATTATAATTCGTTACATCACATTATAGGGTTGTTTTTGGTTAGGTTCTTAGAAGGATTGATGGGTATCTGTACCTAAAAGATATTTAAGAAAAAATTTAACTTGAGGTTAATTGGGGAAGAAAAATGAAGAACAAATTTCGAAGGGCGAAATTAGACAGTGACTGCGCGCCTGGTACCGTGAATTAAAAATCCTGCTTTGCATCGCGGAGCTGGCACGAGGTGAGTTGCCTCAAAAGATGTTTTCATAATCAGAATTTAGATATGCCTCTGCGTCACGGACCCACCTTCAAATCTTGATATTCAGTCTTTTCTCATGTTTAGCTATCTAAAATCATTCCTAAAAACATGATATCCTTCCAAACACAAATCATAATCCTTGAATCCATAAACTAAATTCAAGCATCAGTTAGAACTCAAGTCAACAACAATTAAGTTCAAAGTCAATAGAAGTCAAGAGTCAAGTAAGAGAAGTTCATTTCAAGTTTTCACAAGTCTTTTATAAATGTTTTATCTTTGATTTAAGACTTATGTTTGAGTTCAGTTAAGAGTAAAGTTGAAGTTCTTTCTTCAAAGAAGTATATGGGGACTATGTATTCCCAAAAGATATTTAAAATGTTTTCACTTTTAAATAAGAACGGAAAGTAAGATTTCCAAAGAGACTTCGGGCTAGTTTTCATAAAAGAGTAATACCTTTCTAAATGAAGAAAGTAGGGAAACTAAGATGTCCAACATAGCCTTTGAGCTATATTTTTGAGCACTAATCTCAAATCATAGAAGAAGTATGTTTTCTTTTAAACATAAGCGATAGTATATTTTGGGAGTAGTATTGAACATTGATATGTGGGAAGAGTTCAAATGACTCACAACCCCCACAAACCAAGTAGACACCATGGGTAGAAAAGGGTCATGCTTTTTAGATGAATCCTTTTCACTATGTACTAGTGGATACATTAGGCAGTCCAGGTCTTATAACTTTGGCCGGGTATAGGACGTGTTGGCAGCGTGAGGTAAAATGTTGTATCATCACTATAGCTCTTAAGTGATGGTTGTCAGTTAGAGAAACTCCTACAACAGTAATTGCATGGTTCCTCAAGGGAAACTTGTTAGTATGATTAAGGGTATGGGACTTCATTCATGCATTGCACAAGTAGACTTTGAGAGGAAGCATGATATGTCTTTTATTGTGATTATGAATTGACATCAGTTTTGTATTTTTACCTATATATCAGAGTTTATTTGTATCTTTGCATACACAGAGTTGAAAACCATGGGTTAAACAACTTTTTTTTGTAATGCACATGTCTTTAAACTACGTTATATTGAAATGAGTTTAGTTAAGTATTCAAGAGTTGAGAAGAGCCAAGGTAAGCGTTTCTTTTCTGAACTGTTTCAAGCCTATGTTGTTTTAGCAGTCCAACTCGCATACTCATACATTCAATGTACTGATGCCAGTTGACTTGCATCCTATTATTATGAAGACCCAGGTAACTAGGATTGACATTCGGGCACATCGTTGATCTAATGAGCAGTTCAGAGTCTGTTGGTGAGCCTCCTTGTATTTTGGAGGATCCATTTTCATTATTTTCTAGTTTAGTTCATTACGATGTTGTGGGGTCTGTTCTAACATCTATCTAAGTTATTAGAGACTTCATAGATAGTCACTCTCATGTTAATTCATTCTTTATCATTTTGTTATTGACTTATGTTCATATTTGAGTTGCCATTTTGGTTAAGTTAAATGTTTATTTTTAAATATTTTGGTTTCAGTTCCAGAGAATTGAGTTAATTAGCATTTGAATTCTTTTTGTAATGCTTTAAGTCTTTTGTTGAGTAAGTAAGTCAGGCCAAGGGTTCGCTTGGGGTCAACAATGGTTCTGAGTGCTAGTACCGTACAGGGTTTAGGGTCGGGGCATGACAAACTTGGTATCAGAGCATAGAGGTCTAGAGTCCTAGGGAGTCTATGAAGCCGGTCTGTAGTATCCTAGTTATCGGTGTGGAACACGAGGCTACAACATTTAGGAAATTCATCCTTTCTTTCACTATCTCTTTCGTGCATTAGAGTTTTATCTCTAAAAAGTTTCTCTATAACTCATGCTTGCGCGTGTTTTCAGATAATCATGCCTCCACAAAGAGCAACAAGAGGTCATCCAACTAGGAAGAATGTTGAACCTCAGGAACAAGAGTTACTCAATGCACCTGAAGTGCAACCTCAAGGGGGAAGTTACCAACGTTGAGTTCCGTGAGACTATTAGGATTCTGGGTCAAGCTATGACTAACCAGGTTGGTAAGAAAAGAGGATCTTGATAAGAAGGGGCTGACACTTTGAGGATTCGGGAATTCTTGAGGAAGAATCCCCCAAGTTTCACTAGTTCGAGCCCTACTGAGGACCCAAAGAATTTCACTGAGGAACTGAAAAAGGTATTCGAGGTAATGCATGTTGTTGGTACTGAGAGGCTTGAAATTGCTGCATATCAACTCAAGGGTGTTTGTAGAACTTGGTTTGATTAGTGGAAGGAGGGTAGAGATGAGGATGCACCACCGACGAGTTGGGACATTTTGAGGAGGACTTCTTGGGGCGTTTCTTTCCCCGAGAATTGAAATTGGCCAAGGTACATGAGTTTTTCACATTCAAAAATGAATCTCTAAGTTTTCTTGAATATGAACTGAAGTTCACCCAACAGTCCCGTTATGCTCCAGAGATGGTTAAGAAAATGAGAAGTAGAATGAGTCTGTTTGTTGCTGGCTTGGACCGCCTATTAAGCAAGTAGGTCCGGGCAGCAATGCTTATTGGGACATGGATATGTCGAGTTTGATGATCTATGTGAAGCAGGTAGAGGAAGAAAAGTTAAGAGGTAGAGAGGAACTCAAGAATAAGAAGGTTAAGATAGGGAATGAATCCGGGTAGTAGAAGAGTAATGCCAACCGGTCTTTGTTCCAACAGAAATAGAAGGGGACTTCTCCATTATTGGCTAGTTCACCTGCACCTAAGAACAAGGGTGAGAGCAATAATCAGAACTTCAGAGCTAAACCTGCATAATCTTAGGGTAATATTGCACAAGTGGGTAGTAAGACTCCTGCATGTGCTAAGTGTGGCAGGAACCATTCAGGTGCATGTCGTGATGGCTCCACAGGTTGTTTCAAGTGTGGTCTGAATGGACATTTCATGCAAGAGTGTCCAAAGAACAGGAAGGGAGATAGTAATGGGGGCATACAAAGAGGAAACAATCTTTACGCTATCACTAGTTGTAGAGAGCAAGAGGATTCTCCAGATGTTGTTACTGGTATGATTCAACTCTTTAGTTTTGATGTTTTTTCGTAGCAACATCTTGATTCCTTCAGTGTTTTTACACATGTTGAGAATTCTATTCTAGTAGAAAGAGCCTATCGTGATTGCACCATTTCCCGTCAATCACAAGGGTACCATGGATGACTTAGAATAGTTGGACGTGGTAGAGTTTGATGTCATTCTAGGTATGCACTGACTTCATTCCTATTATGCATCAATAGATTTCAGCACCTAAGTAGTCAAGTTTAAGTTTCCTAATGGTTATTTCATTTCGTACCTTAAGGCAAGGATGTTAGTTCTAAGAAAGTTAGTTTCTAAGGTGTCTGTCTATCACTTAGTACGAGTTAATGACTCCAGTGTTGAGGTACCCCCTATTCAGTCAGTTTCAGTAGTAAAGAAGTTAGAATAATGTTTAGTGTCTTTGAAGAACATACCTTCATTGCACGTAAATTAGGATAAAATTTGTTAGCATTAGATGTATATATAAAATTAAAACATTATATATGATTATGCATGAACTTTTGTTACTAAAATATAATTCGTATTAGTTATTTGTAAAATTTAAAACTATTATATTTTAAAATATCCATGCAATGCGTGGGTACGTATACTAGTATATATATAAAGGAGAAACATAGAGAAGGTGATGTGACACCTCCATGTGGCCTCCATTACCATTTATCTTTTTCTCTCCCTTTTTGGCTTTATTTTAGAAGTTAAATAAATATTGTACTGTAAAAGTAAATTTCTTTTTTTATTACAAACAACTATTTTATTTAAGGAGGAAAATTTACAGCAAACACTCTTCACATTCCAATTTATAATGAGTAATTATTCATAACTCACACATCTTTAATTTTTACTCTTAATAAAAAAATCTTTTTCTTTTCTTTTCTTCTTTCTTTTAATGATAAATTATAAAATGATAATATTTTTGATATTTTAAGTATATTTCTCTTTATTATTAATTATACACAATATATATTTTTATATAGATTTCAAAGCCAGATGTCGACTATAACACCCTATAAAAATATTCGAATTAAGACTCGAACCGTTCTTCGTAGTGAGTGAGCTTTTACCACATTAGTTAAAATTCTCTAAGTGTTAAAGTCACTAGATGTAGCACCTTATGTTCCAAAAAGAGCTAGAGAGATTTCGTCGAAGTCATTCCTAAGCTCTTCAATGTTTTGAGTCAAGTTCAAACGACCATAACTCTCAGTACATGATGAGTTAGGTGGGCTACAAGATAGCTAATCAAAGGCCTTTGAATCATCTTTTCAACGCTATCGAGTTTTCTAAGTGTCGATTTCGGTGAGTGAGATATGCTCTTTTGAAGTCAGGTTGTCTAGTTAAGGAAAGTTACCCAAAAATAGAGATGGTTATTTTGGTCTTTTCCTTACAAAATCAGATTTAATTCATTTTCAGTAAGCTTTAAGGGGTCTGATCTGATCAGGTTCAATTTTATAATCCTAATATGCCTAAGGTTTTAGTTGAGAATTCCAGAAGAGAAAAGAGGACAAAGGAGGAAAGGATCAAGGCATTCATCAAAGTTCTTGAGTTTTCTAGCGGATTTTTGCCATGAGTTTAATCCCTAAGTGGTACATAAACTTCCATAGTGTTGTATTTGTTAAGCCACATGCCAATCATGTCAATTTCAGCGTTAAATTCTTCCTAGTAAGTTGAAAGTTTGGTGTTCTTAATATGTTTATTGAAATTTGCTTTTGTTCTAGAATTGGGCTGAGATTGAGGAGTTCTTAAGATTATTTCGTCGATTTATAGAGTTTTTTTGAGTTAGATTCTAGTGTACATGTGTTATGTATCTGAACCTAAAGAGGAGTTGAGAAAAAGAATCGAATTTAGGCAATCGTGGTTAGAAAACGAAGAAGCAACAAGTCGACCAAATTAGGGTTCCAAGTCCGCATCGAAGATCTATTCCTTAGGATTGGAAAATTTTTATCCACATTGCGGAAAGTTCAAGGACCCTTCCGCCTCAAAATTTATTTCACGACCAAATATTAAAATGCATCTTTGCATCGCGGATTTGCTTACAAACATTTATTTCTTGATCGTTTCTTACATTTAACTATCTAAAAATATTTCTAAACATCACAAGATCTTTCCAATTAACAATCACATCCTTGAATTCATAAATCAAATTCAAGCTAGAGTTGAGAGTCAAGTCTTGAGAGTTCTTTCAAATATTTTGAGAAAGTCCCTTTGAGTCTTTTTGAAGAGTCTTCTACAAATTCTAATAACATGTTTCAAGATTCGAGTAAGTGAGTATGAGAGTGAGGAGAATGCATTCATGAGCATACTTTGTCATCACGAGACCCTTTATATCATGAAACCATAACTCTTGAATTCATAATACACATTCATGACAGATTTAAGAGTAGAGTCAACAAAGTCTGAGTTCAATTGTGAATCCTTTGGGATCAACATTTGATTCAAGCTACGTTTTGACGAAATAAGTATGAGAATGAGAAGAGTCTGATATAAAAGTTCCAAATCTTTATGTAGACCGTTGAGTCGATTCATTAATGCCCATAATTTTACATGAACTCCATAAGTTGAGTCTCTTTGAGAAGAGTAGTATCTTTAAGCTTGAGTATAGAGTTCATAATCCTTTTGATATTATATTTCTAATCATGGGATAGTACAAGCTACCCATGATTACCTTGAGTTAAGTTGTTGCAGTGACCGGGTTCCGTCATTATAGAAATGCCAATGGAGAAAATTTGGGGCTGGAAAACTTTTTTGTAGTACTTGGATTTTTTCCAACCTTGTCCAAATTCGAAGGAAATCAGAGTAACCAAAGATTAGGTAAATCTGGTACCAATCAGGTAGAGGAGTTATGAATTTAATCTGGTAAATCTGGTAACAATCAGGTAGAGGAGTTCTGTGAGGTGTTATAACTCGTTAAGGAATCTGTACTACTTTACGAAGTTGAATTTGGGTGAGTAGAACTGCCAGAATTGAACTTAGCATAAGAGGTATTTTCTGAACATTGTGGGTTAGAGGTGTGTTGTGGAATGGGAAATCAAAAATTCTTTAATTTGCTCAAAGGTTTGGAAATCCCGCTTTGACGCGGGGTTTTGCCGCTTTAGTAAGGCCACTCTAACAAGAAAGGGGGTGTTGTGGCATGTGCGATGGGGGTTAAAATTGAGGATAAAATATGAGAGCTCACTCGTTCAAAGGTGCCGATTTGGCGGGTACTTATGTCGCTCTGGTGCCACCGATAAAGCTAGGCGAGGGCCACTGTGGTAGGCCAGATGTGATATAATGTCGTTAATAGACCCTAAACGATCTTATTTGGTACTTTTCAATTTTTAGAGGTAAGGAATGAGCCCCAATCACTTTCTACTTGTTTTTAACCATTCTTGAGGTTAAAGGTAAGCTTTTAACTCCCGGAATCCATTTTTTGATCCGTAGAACGTAATAAAATTGGTTAATAATGACGGGAAAGGGTTTTTTTATGGATTCTATGAGGGATACAACCCTAAATTGGTTAGTTGGGATCATGGGTTTGGTTTAAGGTTCGTAGAATTGTTATAGTTTCGAGTTATTAGCGATTGCTTGTTGATTCCCGTGTTATTGTGATTATTTGTAGACCAAAAAGAAGAAAAGCGAATCCGAAAAGGGAAGAATAATGTTTCTTAGGGTTTCAAGCTTGTTTCGAGGTAGGTGATGGTTGTGTAACTATGGTTGTGTGATGTATGCATGTTCTTGCCTCGTTGTGATACTTGTATGTGTATAAATGTTGAAATATTGATCACACTTGTTGTAAATGAGATAGATGAATGATGTAACAATGAAATCATAATGTATATGTATGATCTTGATGATATACTTGTGATTGTGATTCTAGTGTGTGAATGGGGATCAGATTGTCATGTTCCGACACAACTATGAGATTTTGCTACGTTCCGACATAAATAGGGATTGGATTGGCACGTTCCGGCAAGCTAACTATTTGGGTTTGGGTTGTGTGAAAGGACAATAATGTGATGATAAATATAAAATGTGTTGGTGATTCTTCCTATTGATAATGTTGTAAATGTTGATATATATTCATGTGATTATAATGTTGTTTGACTTGTTTATGTTACACTAGTGGGATAGCCACGTGATCCTACCAGTATACTATGGTTATGTACTGATACTGCACTTGCTCTCATTTTTTTGAGCACAAGACATCTTCACGCGACTAGTAGCAGACCTTTCTTAGAAGATCAGTAATCGTTGCTCGAATTCAAGGGCGAGCCAATTATTTTGGGTTGCCATGGAATTCTCTTTCATATATGTCCACTATTTATGGACTTAAGCTTTTGTTATATATAGTTGAATAGTTCTTTAGTTTAGGGATGTATCCCTTCTTATTTAGATTTATGGATCTTATTAGATGTTTTGGTGCATTGACTTTCAGATTCTAGGTGTTTAAATTTCGCATTGGTTAGTTAATTAACTTGCTTCTGTAACTTAATTGTCTTAGTTTCGATTTAGTTGCTTAGTTCGGGTTGTAGTAGTTGTTCTCCCATCGGAGAATTAGTATGGGTGCCAATCACGAGAGTCAGGGTTGTGACAGTTGTTCATGCCCATAAATCCGCATTAACCCTAAAAGACGAGGAATCTTGAGATAAGAAGTATCTTTGAGTCTTTGAGTTAACTAGTTCATGCTCATAATTCTGCATGAACCCTTACAGTTGAACATTCTTGAAATGAGTAGTAATTGAAGTAATTGAGTTTCAAGTATTGAGTTCAATCCATGGTTATTTAAAACCTTGAATTGAGTCGTTCACACCTACAATTTTGCATGAACCCTATTTTTTTAAGAAGTCTTTTACAAATTCTTTAAACTTGTTTTAAGACTTGAGTTTCAAGTTGAGTAAAGAGTAAAGAGTGAACAGCATTTTCTTCAAAAAAAAATATATGGGGACTATGCATCCCAAAGAATAAAATCTTTTCACATTTAAACAAGAAAGAAAACTGAGATTTCCAAAAGAGTTTTTGATCTAGATTTTAGTAAAGAGTAAATGATTTCACAATTGAGTAAGAGAGGAACCACTGATTCCCAAGAGAGCCTTCACACTAGTTTTTGAGTAATTATCTCAAATCACAAAGTTATGTTATTAAACATATCAGCTAGTATATTTTGAGAGTAGTATTGGGCACCACTATGGGGGAGAGTTAAGACAACTCCTAACCCCTATAAGTCGTAGTCATCATGGATAGAAAAGGGTCATACTATTTAGATAATTCCTTAGTGTTTTTTTATCATAAACTAGTGGATCAACTTAGTAGTTAGATTCTATACTCGGACAAGGTATATGACTGTCCTGACAGTGTGAGGCAAAATTTGTATCATTACATAGCTCACAGAGAAGATTGTCGGTTAGAGAACCTGCTACAACTATATATTGTATTCTCATATACATAGAGTTTACCTTGTATTTTCATATATAAGAAGAGTTTATCTTTTATCATTGCACACAAACAGAGTTATTTTGTATTTTTCAATACATTGAGTTTCTTTCTACTGTTTTGAGAACTTTTCATATATTGTTGTTTAATATTGAGTTGAGTATCAAGAGTTGAGTATCAAGAGTTAAGTATACATAGTTGAGTATCTTGAGTAGAGTACCCAGATTCGAGCTAGTATTTTATTTTTAAAATTGAGCCTTTCTTCACTGTGTTGAATATCTTACAATTGAGTTGAGCCTTATTTTACAGAGTTAAATATCTTATCATTGATTTGAACCCTATTTTCTTTGAGTTGAGTTGAAATATGTTTCTTTTCATTGAGTTGAGTTGAATGAGTTGAGAAGAGGTAAATATGTTTCTATTCCACCAGCTCAAGCTTATGTTATGCTTAAGAATTTTTCTTACATGGTCGTACATTCCATGTATTAAGCCATTTGGCCTACATCGTTTCATAATGCAGATACAAGTACTCAGGATCATCGACAGGATCTTGGTTGATACCACATGCAGTTCGAGTTAGCTATGGTGAACCTCCTAGTAATGACCCAAATAATCATTTAAGCAAATTTTACAAAATTATCATTTTACCCATCTCAATAGTTGCCCGAGTAATTTCTTGATCAGTCGGTAAAGTTAGTTTGTGAATTTTAAAATATTTATTTAACTATGGTTATTAATTTATAAGTAACTTTAGATAATTTACTTATTAGCCTATATCACTTGATCCATGTGGAATAATAAATTGGAGTAAATAGGGTTTTATGTTTCTCCCCTATTTAGAAGAGGGAGTTGAAGGACTAACACAGCTTTAAAAAGCTGTTCCCAAAGCTATTTAAATTGTACTTTAAATATATATATATATTTAATTTAGTCAAGTAAAAGGTGTACACTTGTGAGGTGGAAGAACACAGCTTGTCACATGCATCACTATGTAAAATGACATTATTGTCCTTGAAAATGACTATAGTAATTTGCTAGATAGTGACATGTTTTGGATTTGTCGGTCACTTTTCTCCTCTCCCCTATTTAGATTTTACTTTATTTAACAAGGATAATTATGTAATTTTACCATTAAATTGTGGAGATTTGTAGAGGATGAACAAGGGCAGATGGGTAATTTCGCTATACCACTTTAGTTCTTTCCTTGTTTACTTCTCCTCCACATTTGCTTCTACATTGATTTCTCCTCCACAGTTCCTCTCCATTAATCTCCATGTCTCCTCAAATTTCTCTTCAATGTTGCTCTCCAGGTAATACAAATTAGAGGTTTTATATCAAAGTAAAACGATTTGGGCAGAATTCTACAAAAGTGGACATAGTGGTCAGAAATTAGAGAGAAGAAGAGGTGTAGAATACAACTCAGGTAACAATCTTTTTGAGCTAAAATTTGAACAAATTATTGTTTTGTTCTTGCATGCAGCATCAGATTTGATTCTTGTAGCCATGAGACAATTTTGGTGTGTTTTGTTTGTGAACTTATAAGCTTCATTTTGGAGTAAAACTAAAAGAAAATTGTGGGTGTATGTAAGCTTTTGTTTATCGTAACTTCGTTAAATTAACACGAGAGAATAAGACTGATCAATAAGAACGGTCAATTTTTACCGAGCGCAAAATTACAACTTGAGCATAGGATGAGTATTTCTAAGCTTGAAACTATAGAAAAGGGGCATAATGTGATTAAATGTGATGAAAGAAATATAGAAATCTGGTGGAAAGAGTTGGCTCCACAGAACATCCAAATTACTCTGGGAAAAATCCGAAGAGAAAAGTGGAAAGAAAACAAAAGGGAAAATGGTAGATGAATTTGTAACCTGCCAAGATGAAAGAAGCTATGGATATTTTTTGGAAAGATACGGTTAGGTTATGTTCAAGTATGAGAAGGGTGGACATACTATGGTATATGATATTTGACTCAAATATTGGTAGGGCGACAAGTAGTTATGTTTATAGAAATTAAAAGAAAATTGTGGGTGTATGTAAGCTTCTGTTTAATCAGAGAATTAAGATGATATTTGACTCAAATATTGGTAGGGCGACAAGTAGTTATGTTTATAGAAATTACATTTGTGATTGCACTGGCCATGTGTGTTTTCATTATATTATTTATATTTGGTGCGACATTGCTGTTGACAAAATACATTTATGTGAAGAATTTAAAAGTACAACCCTCTGTTCTGATTATGCGACACATTAGAAGTAATGTGCTTATAATTACAAAAAACTTATATCATCTTCTTATAGTTAGCAGTAACTTAATTTTACATTTTTTTANGAGTTTTTTTTATACGTTAAAAGATGATTTATAGTTTAAGATTTTTTGTAGACAGCAGATTTTAAAAGTATTAGGTTCGACTTAGGTATATCAACAACCTCTGTACATTTTGAACTGAACCCGAGGAGAGGATAAAGTAATGAACTAGCACTATGTCTTCACAATCCATTATGATTAAAAAAGAAAAGAATGAAAACATACAATTAATGGTAGATTCAGCTACTAAAAGCTTGATCATCTCTCCTTGCCATAGTGCTGCTTCAATACATGTTGGTTCGACGTTCTCGAATGGATGCAATTGATATCTCTTCAGATGATTCCTCTGTACATTTTGAACTGAACCCGGGGAGAGGATAAAGTAATGAACTCGCACTATGTCTTCACAATCCATTATGATTAAAAAAAAAGAATGAAAACATACAATTAATGGTAGATTCAGCTACTAAAAGCTTGATCATCTCTCCTTGCCATAGTGCTGCTTCAATACATGTTGGTTCGACGTTCTCGAATGGATGCAATTGATATCTTTTCAGATGATTCGTCATTCGGACTTGCATGAAATAGACAACTACATATATGATCTCTTCTCAGAGATTCTGCTACTTCTCGAAGCCTTCCAACATGTAAAGAATTGACCTTTTTCTCTTCCTTACACAAACTTATGTTGAGTATGTCTATAACTTAGATCGTGGAACAATGTCAGATAGTCGTCCAACCTACAAGACCAAGTTATCTTAATGGAGGCTCCTCTAACTATCATAGTAATAGATCTATGAATCCTTTAACTATTACTGATGACAGTGGACCATCAAGTTCATGAGCAATCAGAGACGTGAATTTTGACTTCTCTTCTGAAAAATGGTAATAATTGTGTATTAAAGGCGGAAAAAATTTCACACAGTACTGTTTATTGAAAGAAAAACCATTAATTCTGATGCAGAGGCCACATGGTAGGAAGCATTTTATGCAACATCTCTTCAGCCTTTAGATATACCTGGAAACAAAGGAAGTAGAGTATTACCTCCGTCTCTGATGCACAGAAAAGCCACTTCTTTATACCATGGGATAGCTGACTTCAAGCTGTTCTGCTCTTCCTTGTGATCTGCAAATGTTATATTTAGACTGCACAATTCAGGATCTTTATATATTCAACCTTCTTTTCTAACAAAGAGAAGGTCACCACTCTTATTTATAAATTGAAATTCATTGTTGTCCGTTGATTAGTTAAGGCATGGGTGCCTATAGATTTTAATTTCAAGAAAATATTTGTTTAAAGATTTCTGGTTAGGATTTTAGGGAGAAGAAGAGGTGTTTGTATAATAGTCGCGCATTTTAAGGATAATTTGCTTCTTATCTTGAAATAATGTTTGAAGTTCTTCCCCTTTCATTGTTTTAGCTGTAGATAGATTTAAAGATTATCGATATCTCAAAATTTGGATATGTAAAATTAATGTTATTAGTTAAATAATTGTGCTTGTTTGTCTTATTTTCATTCTAATTTTTATTTTCGTGAACGCTACATTGATATTTCTTAGTGTATGCCCTTTTTTCCCAGTTATGTATGTATTTTTTCCATATTGCATTAAATTGTAAATTAGTTTAACAAATCATGAACTAATTGAAACAGGAATGGAAGAAAATAGAAATAATGTGTCTGCCCAAGAAAGAACTTCTGAGAAAAATTTGCGTCGTCGTACCAGATATGCACAGATGTCACTAGAGAGAAAGCAATTATTTTTATCCGAGCTAAGAGAAAAAAGGGCTGAGTCAAAAAGACAAAAACACCTTCATCAATCAAACACTACTGCCGCTCTTACAATCGGTAGTTCTTCATTATCTCCTCAGCAAGGTTAGCTGAGCATATTCTTATCTTCCTTCTATCTTCTGAATATCTACAATTATAGTTAGACGCTACTACTCTTACTATAGCTATTTTCCTCATTTTGTAGTTGAAGCTTCTGAACCCACAAACCTACCAGTTACTTTAACTACAGGACATCATCAATCAAATAGTACTGGCGCCCTTACAATCAACACTTCTTCATTATCTCCTCAACAAGGTTAGCTAACCATATTTAAGTAAATCTGTTGTAAAAAAAAGACAGCAAAATTGTGTTAGTAGTTTTCACGTATAGGATCAAACATAATGGACGCGTATAATGTGAAACTACTAAAAGTTATTTATATGAACTATGTATACCAAAAGTCATAGTCGAATTTTATTAATGGGCAGATTAAGAACTTTATGTAGAATAAGTTGTTACCAAATTTAATGGAGAGATTCATACTGTCTTGAAGTAACTAATTTTGATCAACTTTACCGATTTAAACTTCCAATTTATATGGGATTTCTTACCAAAGGTCATCAGAATAGGAAAGCAAATAGAAGCATAGTGAACTTATGAGAAATAATAACTAAAATTTTCCTATTGGGTTGGGGGTTATCGAATCTTCACAGTTCACATGAGTTGCTTCTCCTCTGCCTTTTTTTGCTTTATCTGCTAAGAGTTTGGTTTCCATATTGTGCTTTCTTCTATTTTTTATACGATTATATATATGAATTATTTGTGTATATTGTTGCTAGGTGAATGGTTTGTCAATTACAAATAAACACTTCTGAGCCCTAGGAGATCCAACATTTCATTTGTGGGAAAAATATCATATCGTTATAACAACATTTGCTTAGAAATAGGTATAAAAAAATTGTTCAGTTCATTACATGTCAAGTATTTATTCCAGAAGTCATTACATGTGGTGTTATTCTTCCAAGACATAACATGCTCTTTTATAAAGCTTTGATAATTCTACAGTCATATATATAATTTTATGTTGCTGCAAGAGACATTTTATTCTTACCACAGTAGTTGCGAAATGTTGCTGCCTGTTTAAATTTAGGAAAATCAAAACGAATTACTTCTGGTCACAAGCTAATTCTAACAAAAAAGGAACAACTTGTGAAATGATTCTGAGTCGTTGGGATGAATCATTAGCTGCAACTCTATGTTCTCCTCTAATATAATCAATATTTCCTTAAAATATACCATCTAAATATACATGTAGAGGACAGTTCATGTTGTATGCGCCAAGATTCAACTATGGAGACAAGCAATCATTTATTTGTTGAATGTGAATATGCTACAAAAGTAAGGAATACAGTAACTCAATGGATAAAAGTCTATATACCTACAAGAGGTTTCAAGGAAACAGTAGAAATGATCAAAGTTAAACATTGGAAGAGTTTGAAGAAGCAAGTGATAGCAGCTATGTGGGGAGGAAGGCAAGTAATTGGAAACACTTCAAACAAGTGCATATGCAATATACAGAGATAGTGAACACAATTAATAGAGAAATGGGTGAAACAATATTAATGTTCAATAATACAAAAAAACCAAGTAGGTGTAGTCGTTTTTTGGCAAAATTATGTAATTACATGTCTTTACTTTTCCTCAATATGTTGAGGTTTGGATGATTATAAGTCTCTTTTATGTTTTTTATGTTAATAATATTCACATTGGTTGCCAAAATACTTGAAGTTTTCTTTCAACCATCAGATGAAATCATCTTGGTCACCATTTTGTAGTTGCAGCTTTGAAATGTGTCTTCTGAATATCTATAGATATAGTTTGACCCTTTATCTCACCTACTCTTACTAGAGCTTTTTTCCTCTTTTTGTAGTTGAAGATTTCGAAGTTACAAACCTACCAGTTAATTTAACTACAGCAGAACATCAATTAAATAGTAATGGCGCCCTTACAATCACCACTTCTTTGTTATCTCCTCAAGAAGGTTAGCTAACCATATTGTTACCTTCCTTTCCTTCAATCTGTCTTCTGAATATCTATAAGTATAGTTAGCTGCTTCAGCTCAACTACTCTTACTAAAGTTATTTTCCTCATTTTGTAGTTGAAGCTTCTGAAGCTATAAACCTACCAGTTACTTCAACTGGAGGAGAAAGTATAGTTAATTGCTTATCTACCTTTGAAGTAGGTCAGTTCACAAATATTACTTAAACTATTTTGACTATATTCATTTTTAATAATTGGCTAACTGTGTCTAAATATTTTTATTCCTGATACTAGGATCAACGTCGGGTGCATCTCATGCTGCAAGCAGATCAAGTTCAAGACGTACTTCAAATAGAGGTATGCTTCTCTCTACCATAGTACTAAAAAAAAACAATGTATGCCTTTATGTAACAAATAATTGCTTTTTATCATGCACAGGTAGAAATAAGTTAGAAGTAAATCTACAAAATGATAATTTATTGCTAAAAGATTACTTACTTTTAAAGAAAATTCCAAATTGCAAATTTTGTGCAGCAAAAAGATTTCAATATGAATCACCAGGTTTTTGTTGTAATAATGGATCAATTAGGCTAACTTCTCATAACATGCCTATTGAGTTGCGAAATTTGTTCTTAGGTGACTCCAAAGAATCCCAACATTTTCGCACTTACAGTAGAGCCTACAATAATATGTTTGCATTCACTTCACTTGGAGTACATTATGATAGAGAATTAGCAAGGAGAAATCGTGGCATCTATACATTTAAAGTCCAAGGACAAATGTATCACTTCATTGATGATTTGATACCCTCAGGAGGAAAAGGAAAAAAATTACAATTATATTTCTATGATAATGAAAATGAGCTAACAAACCGAATGGCATTATCAGATAATCTTAATGAGATAATTGTTACAAAGCTCATAGATATACTAAAAGTTAATCCTTATTCTACTTTTTTAAGATCGCTAACAGCTCTTCCAAATTTATCTGAATTTTATATTGCTCTAAACTCAAGTTCCAATTTAGACCAAAGAACACATAACTTACCAACTGCATCCGAAGTTGGGGCAATTTGGATTGAAGATCAATTAAATGATAAAATTTCCACACCACATATTAGAATTTACACTCATAGTAACAGAAGTCAATTGGTAAATTACTATTATGGATGTTATGATCCATTGCAATATCCACTGTTGTTTCCTTATGGTCAAAATGGCTGGCATTGTGGTATTAAAAAAATCAAGAAATACAATTATTCCAACAGACAAATTTACTGTGAATATGAGCAGCTACCAAGTATAATGAACATCACTTCTATTGATGGAGTCCTTGACATGGAATCTAAAGTTTTATCAAAAGGATTGAGAAAAAGAGAAACTGTTTCCTGTCGTGAATATTATTGTTATAAATTCAAATAGAGATGAAGAACCAAATGAAACTTTACATTCTGGAAGGGTATTTCAACAATACATAGTTGACCAATATATAAAACTAGAGACACACTGATTATATTTTATCTTATTTAATCAAGATCTATTTAGAGTTGAAGCCTTCCAAGGAATCATTGATTTATTAAGGCAAGGAGAAAGAGATGCTTCCAATATTGGGAGACAAAAATTTCTTCCTGGTAGTTTCATTGGAGGTCCAAGAGATATGCGTCGAAGATATATGGATGCCATTGCTTTGGTACAACATTTTGGAAAACCCGACATATTTTTAACGATGACTTGTAATCCTTCTTGGCCTGAAATACAAGAACATTTACAACCAATGGAAGAAGTTCAAAATAGACCTGATTTAGTTAGTAGAGTATTCAGAGCAAAAGTAGAAGAAATTAAAACTGATATTCAAAAAAGAAACATATTTGGAAAGGTTGCAGCTTTTATGTATACAGTTGAGTTTCAAAAAAGGGGTCTTCCCCATGCCCATTTCTCATTATTCTTATGGATGGATATAAATTGTTAACACCATAAGCATATGATAAAATTGTATGTGCTGAACTACCTGATCCCCATATTGATCATGATCTATACAAACTTGTGACCAAACACATGATTCATGGTCCCTGTGGATATTTAAATCCTTCAAATTCATGCATGCAAAAAGAAGGAAAATGTAAATTCAAATATCCAAAAGAACTTACTGAACAAACAACCAAAGGAAAGAATTCATATCCCCTTTACAAAAGACCAAAAATGATCACACCAATCAAAGTTAGAGGACACAACATTGATAATTCTTGGATTGTTCCGTACAATCCGTATTTACTGAAGAAATTTGGTTGTCATATGAATGTTGAAATATGTTCTGACATTAAGGCTGTCAAATACATTTACAAATATATTTGCAAAGGACATGATAAAATTGCATTTTCTGTAAATACTAATGATACTAACATAGAAATAGATGAAATCAAAGAATACCAATCTGCTAGATGGGTTTCTCCACCGGAGGCTGCATGGCGTCTGCTTGCTTTTGCGATAAGTGAAATGACTCCAAGTGTTTGCCAGTTGCAATTGCATCTTGATGGACAACAATTTGTTTCTTTTAAAAATAACCAAACTGTGGATCAAATAATAAACAATCCAATGATTAAAAAAACGATGTTAACAGAATTCTTTCTTATGAACAAAATCAATAACGATGCTATAAATCTGAATTTACTGTATAAAGAGTTTCCCCAACACTTTGTATGGTCATCATCATACAAAATGTGGTCGCGTCGAAAACAACGACTTACTATCGGGCGTATTGTCACATGTCATCCAACCGAAGGAGAAAGATATTATCTTAGGTTGCTTCTAATGAATGTAAGAGGACCAACATCATACGAAGATCTTCGTACAATGAATGAAAGATGCTACACTACATTTAGGGAAGCTGCAGAAAAAAGAGGCTTACTACGTTCTGATAACAACTTAATTGATTGTATGTCTGAAGCAGTCAGCTATCAAATGCCTTATAGTTTAAGAAGACTATTTGCAACATTATTAGTTTATTGTAATCCTGGTAACCCAATAGATCTTTGGAAAAAATACGAAGACTCTATGTCAGAGGATTTTAAAACAATTCCAAATGTTACAAAAAATGATATTCAACTCTTAGTTTTAAATCATATCAATGAAGTTCTACTTTCAATGGGACATAACATAAATGAATTCAAAGATATATTTGGAAATGTTAGCTCTTCTAGAACAACTAATGAGGCAAAAGAAATTTATTTTGAAAGAAATATAATAGTGTCTGAAGAAGATATACTTCTACAAAGCAAATTAAATATTGAACAAAAAAGAACATATAACATAATTCTTGAAAGAGTATATTCTAATAAATCAGGAGCTTTTTTCATTGATGGTCCTGGGGGAACTGGAAAAACATTTTTATATCGAGCTTTGTTGGCTGCTGTAAGAACAAAAGGATTCATAGCTTTGGCAACTGCAAGTTCTGGTGTGGCAGCTTCAATACTTCCGGGAGGACGAACAGCTCATTCACGTTTCAAAATTCCTGTTGACATTGATGACAATTTCACTTGCAATATTAGTAAACAAAGTTCGTTAGCGATTCTAATTCGAGATTCAAAACTAATTGTTTGGGATGAAGTCTCAATGGCAAAAAAAAACATGATTGAAGCTCTTGATACACTTCTAAAAGATCTTATGAATACAAAAGCACTGTTTGGTGGAAAAGTAGTAGTTTTGGGGGGAGACTTTAGACAAACACTTCCTGTTGTTCGTAGTGGAAAAAAAGAGGACTTTATAAATCAAAGTTTATTATACTCCCGTATTTGGAATCATCTTGAAAAAGTGTGCTTATCTGAAAACATGCGTGCGAAAAAAGATCCAGCATTTTGTTCATATTTAATGAGAATTGGAAATGGACAAGAAAAAACTAACAATTGCAACAAAATTGAAATTCCCAATAATTTTATCATTCCCTTTACAGATGAAATAGAATCTTTAAATATTTTATTTAATGTTACTTATCCTAATTTGCGTACATTCTATTGTAATCCATCTTTTATGACTTCCCGTATTATTTTGACAACAAAAAATGATTTTGTTGATGAAATAAATGACATGCTTATACATCGATTTCCCGATGATGCTACAGTATATACAGCTATTGATGAAACTATAGAACCAAATGATCAATGCCAATTTGAAGATTTTTTGCATACCTTACATCCTGCTAACTTACCACCTTATAGATTAACTTTGAAAAAAAATTGTCCAGTTATATTATTAAGAAACTTAAATCCTACTGAAGGTTTATGCAATGGTACACGATTGATATGTCATGATTTTAAGTCAAATGTTATTAGTGCTACTATTTGCAGTGGTGATTTTAAAAATAAACATGTCTTTATTCCAAAGATACCATTACTAGCATCACAAGATGAGAAACTTCCAGTTCCCTTCAAAAGAATACAATTTCCGATAAGATTATGTTTTGCTATGACTATAAACAAAGCTCAAGGTCAAACATTAGATTTTGTTGGAATATATTTGCGTGAACCAGTTTTTTCACATGGACAACTTTATGTTGCTTTATCTCGAGCAAAATGTTCAGACAATGTAAAAATATTAATACGTCCACCAACTGCACAGGACACGGATGGTCATTCTACATATAATGTAGTTTATGACGAAATCATTCGAAAAGCATTGTCATGATACTTTTAAAAGTAATAAGTGTAACAAGTAAGCATCCTTATGCTAGATGTTGTGAAATTTTGGATTCCTTTACTTCATTATTTAATAAAGCTAACTAGAAGTTACATTGCAATCATATCAGTTCAACATTTGAAGTTTAAAATTTCATCTTTCAATTCAGATTGTTCCTGTCCAATTAGTCAAATTTGAAATTGTTGATTTTGACTAACCTAAATGCTAACATTGCAGCAACAACTTTCCCTATAAGGGTAACTATTTTTATAGTTCTAGCTGAAGGAAATGACAGAGAAGAACTACCTCTGCTTCAAATTTTCTTATTTCAGATTATACAAGTGCAAATAAGTGATGATGAGGTAATCAAAATTTCCACTCATTACGTTAAACCAACTAATGCTCTTAACTTTTTTCACTGTTCAGTGAATTTTCTTGCTTATCTTCTCTGTTTGTTTGTTATTTAACTTCTCACACCTCATTTTGATGTTGAATATCTATTGATTATTGGCCTTTCGCTGATTCTTTTTTTGTGTTGTATTTTGAGCCGCGGTTTGTTCTGTTTTTTTCACCAGATTTCAGTCAATGGTTGCTATATGTTTCTTCTTCAGTGTTCCAACATTTAACCTATATGTTTTGCCGAGTTTATTTGGGCTTTTCTTGTTCGCTCTTTTGGATTATTTTTATTTAATGATGTTGTTACTGTACTATATAAACTTCAAAAATCTGCGTTGTCAGCTTGTCCTTCTTCTCTTGCTTCTGCTCTGATTTTTCCTCATTTTAGTATGTTTGATGCTATTTTTTTAATTTGTCAAGTGTTTTAACATCTTTTTATGACGCTGAGAAAGGCAAAAGAAGTATTATACGTTATTTCTTCACTTATGTGTAGGTCGCTGGATCTATTTTCTTAGCAATTTGCTGATTACATTTTACAGTTTACACTTTAAGTTTACGTTTTACTTCAACATACCCCTCATTTATCTTACATTTTTAAGCTTATGATTTTGATAGTTGATTCCTTTATATAACTTATAACTAAGATATAAAACTGTTTAAGTGAAATATTTCTGCAGCCAGTTCATTTGACGTTTTCCATAAGATGATTCAAAATTTGTTAAAGCTTAAGTTTGATTAGGATTACAATTATTATATTACAATGAAAATAAGTTGGTCAATGATTTTTTTGAAAAAATTCATTTCTAATTATCATGGCATTCTATAGTATCATGATATGTTAAGTGGGCTAATATTGAGCCTCTCTACCTCGCAGTTGTAGTGGTATTCTCCTAAGGGAGTAGAGAAATTTCAAGATTAAAATCTGTCATTAAGATTTTTTCCCCGTGTTTCCATTTGTAACACTTGCCATGAGGTGACATGATTCAATAACAACTAACTCAGGTACACATTTGAAAAATCTCATTCTTCAGATTTATAGAGTGTTTTTTCGTTATTGCCTCTCTATTTCTTAAAACTTAAAAGGAAGATGCCATATAAATGCATGATTGTGAATTCCTGATTCAAGGTCTCTTTTCTCCAACGGCTTAAAAGAATGTTAATGCTTCATTTCAAATGTTACATTCAATGATTAAGAAATCTGGATTTGTTTTTCTTATTCTTTACTCTCTTTTACATTGACATTTTTCACCTTCTATGTCTTGTTGCTGCACAGTTACCACAGTGAATTCCACAGCTGAAGCATTAGATACACTGAACACTTATGGATATTATATAGGTATCGTACTTGCTGAAGCCTCCCTTCTTATTTTCAATGAATTTTTAGTTTCACCAAGCTGGACATCAATTTAAAACACAATGTTCAGTGAGCTCTTTTCCATTTTATTTTTCTAATTGAAGTAGTAGAAATCACGTACAAGATATCCTTTATTTCCTAATGTATCTTTTCTTTTCCTCTCTGATTCTGTTGTGGATGTGAAAATCATCATTGGTTGTCTATAGTCTTAGAATTTCATGTATTTGATAATTTGGGGAAGGTATCGATTATACTCAATGTCAAAAAAAGATACATTTCTTCTGAGGATCAAAATAGAGATGAATCATGATAAAATGATGGATAAATTAGAAACTATGTTTTGGAGGATTTCAACTTTCAACTGGAGTTCACCATATAAGGAAGCATATAGTTCCTACATTTAGGGGTTTAAGCCTCACATGGTAGATGGCTACTCTGATTTGCCATTTTGAGAAGCAGAAATTTGAAAACCTTTTGTGAATCAAGTATCAACTGATTTATCTACTTTTATGTTTTGGAAAGTTGCAGGAACTATATGTTAGAGGGGAGACCATTCGGCATTGTTCAGTTTCCTTTGTGTTGCTTCTGTAATTTCTTTATTTTCTTTCCCTTGTGCAGTGAACTTGTCATCCTCTATGTAAAGAATGTTTCTTGTACTTTTCATACATCAATCACAGTCAAATTATGAGTCAAAGCTATAGTACAGTGGCTATTGTTCTTTTAGAAATTCCATTCACTTATATAATTAACTAGGTCTATTGCAACGAGATGACAATTATCTTTATTATTATTAACTTATAGTTGTATACTTTCCCATGTAAATTATCATGTGTAACTTAGTGCTGCTTCTTACTTTACCGAAAGTATGTAGCTGAGAGCCTGTTGTATGCCCAATAGCTTCTTCGCAGGAGTAGCGGTTTTCAAGTGGCTGCAACTCATCGGCCATGCACAAAAGGTATTTGGCTGTGGAGTTCACCTTTAAGGAGAACAGATCTTGATGGAACAGAATACAACCTGTTACTGCTGGACACAGAAGGAATTGATGCTTATGATCAAACGGTTAGTTTCCACCCTTTTAACGTTATTGGTTTTCTGAAGGAGGATACTAACCTAGAACATGCTATATGTCTTTTATATTACATTGTCATGCCTTTGTATTGCTAAACTTTTCACAAACTAAAGGAACTAACTCTATAAATCCACAACATGCCTTGTTTTTTCCTCTCTCCTTTCTATCCTTCCTGTCACTGACTTTTGCCTTTTATAAATTTCTGTTTTGTTGTTGTTTCAAAAAAATTTCTGTTTTGTTTTGCTTTTTGACAGGGTACATATAGCACACAGATATTCTCCCTGGCAGTCCTTCTTTCAAGTATGTTTGTATATAACCAGGTTAGGAGCACATAAACTTCGATTTCATTTGCTTCTTTTGATATGCCATTTTGAACCCTTCTCCCTCAGAATTCAGTGAATTTCCTTGTTGCTACAGTCAGTTTGTTTGTTTGGTGTCCTGATAATCTCTTTAATCCTATAATTTAGATGGGAGGTAGCGATGAAGCTGCGCTTGACCGCCTCTCTCTTGTCACTGAAATGACTACGCATATTCGTGTTAGAGCCTCTGGAGGAAAGGCCAGTGCTTCTGAGCTTGGGCAGTTCTCCCCAGTCTTCGTTTGGTTGCCTAGGGTAATTCAGAATTTGTTTATTATCACTGTAGATTTTCTTCTGTTCTTGTTTGTGAAACTATTAAAATACATTTATCGTTTCTGTAAAAGGATTTTTATTTGGATTGGATCGAGGACAACCGCAAAATAACTCCGCGGGACTACCTTCAACTTGCATTGAGGCCAGTTCAAGGTGGTGGGAAAGATGTTGCTGCTAAAAACAAGGTAACCACTTTACATGAATGTTTTGTTTGCTTTACTATGCTGTAATTATTCAATTTCTATTGTAACTACCTCTATTTTAGGAACTGGTTTCCTGAACTTGCACATGTTTTACTAAAAATAAAAAGAACTTGTACATGTTTTTATGCGATTTCGAAACCATCCTCCTTTTCCTTCTATTGAGTTAGCACTTAATGGGTGATTAACCATTGAGATTTTGACTGCATAATAATTTTACTTGATTTTTGCAGGACTCTGTCTTTTCTCAATATCACTTCCACATGTTACATTATCTGTTTGCCCATACTCAGAACTTCTTACGCCCAGCAACGATGGAGCTTAGTCTTGAAATAGTAAGTTCCTTCATAGCCGCAATAGTGCTCATCATTTCATAATTCATGTTTTATCAAATGAAACATGTCATATTGCATTCATTGAGATGTCGTTGGCCTCTTCAAATGTGTATGTGCCACAATTCAAACTTCCAACATCTAACTTCTTAAAATGTTGTGATCTTCACTTCTTCATTAAGGTTGGGATTTGGGTCTAGAATGAATATATTCGTTCAGGAATTGTGTTCATTGTTACTGCTCTATGTTAGAAAGTAAATTTTATAGCACATTTATTGATATGTATTTTATATATTTTTATGTTTGATTCATGCTATGATCTTATGTGCTTATTATAATAATAAAAAATCCTTATAAGGCAACTATTGCACATAGACTATAAATTATTAGTACTTTAACATGAATGAATGTTTGGTTCTATCATGATCCAAGATTGAAATATGATCAATGTTATTTCATGGCAGAAATAGCTCATCTCTTTCTCACATGTATATGCAACTGCTCTATTCAGATTACAGAATTCACAGTGAGTTAGCTTGTGAGTTAGTTTCCAGGGAATTTGCATGCTATGTACTTAAATGAATATAAAACTATTTTTACTTTTCTCTTGGTTGCTTTTTGCTTCAACAGTTAGACCTCATACTGTTGAAGACTGCTGTCACAACTTCAGTAGAACATTGGACAAATTGAAACATGTCAATCACCAAGTATATCTGACCTGGTTCACTAGCAAATTGTCTGGTCCTTTCTAATTTAAAGAATAAGTCTTACTAATTTTGTTATGTCCAGGTAAGAAGATATCTATTATCTCAAGTAGTAATTTATTGATTTTTACAGACATGAAAGCTTTATGTATATATACATACCAACTGTAAAATTAAACTTGGACGGGAGTTAAAACTTGCTACACGACCATTTTGTTACCTCAAAAATAATATACTGGTTTTCAGTTTATTTTTATATAGTTACAATAACTCTTAATTCTCAAACAAATTCTCAAAAAATCCTAAAAGGCAACTTCATAGCAATCACTCAAGATAAATATACAATACATATACTTGAACAAAGATAAGTGATTTCTGCCATTTTTATTTCCTACTCCATATTTATGAAGTCAGAATTCCTTCTGTGCTCTTCCTCAATCAATTCATTTAATAATACAAAAAAAAAGTAAATATAGAAAATTACACCATCTCACTCTCATCCACAAACACAAATGACACAATTTCCAAATTTATATATCTAATAATAATAAAATAAAATTATGGAGCTCAAAAACAAACTTGGACCAAAGCTATTCAAATTCTACTGTCAAATGTGATAACTTCTTTTTATGACATACATCATTAAATTTTACTATCAAATGCAATAATTTTTTCTCTTTTTTGGCACAATCTCATTGGCTGCCAAATCCATCAATTTTAAAGAATACACCTGTACTTTTATATAGTATAACGTGTCTACTTTGTATTGTATATTTTTATATATAAATAATATATATATATATATACACACATTATTACTCATTATTCATCATTACTCATAAAAAACAAATTTGTCATCCTTTCAATTGAAGAAAAAAAATATTGCTCCCTTTCTAAGGTATTTTTTCCCCTTTTCATGTTTTCCCTCTTCCCATTTTCAATTTTTCTTGCAGATTTTAGTTGTCATCAAAGGAGAAAATCAATATGGGACAAAATTAAACTTGTTATTTTAAATTAAAATTTCAATTTTATTACTAGCAGACAGATTTGAGGATATTATATTTTCTAATGTTTCACTGAGTTAGGGATAATTAATTATGTTCTTGCATGTTCTGAATTTCATTACAAATATTCCTATTGTACTTTCATTACAAATTATATACTTTCAGTATCTGGAGGAATATGTTCTTGCATGTTCTTCCTAATTCAATTGTTCATGTTCATGCAACCACATAAAAGAAAGGACTTTCACTCAATAGTGATGCTATCTTGCAGATACTACTGCTTGGTTAAATATTTCTAACAAACATGGTACTAAGACTGAACATCGATCAAATAGCATTAACAACACGAGATTGGATTTGCAAAGTTCAATTTGTGGAAATCGGACGCCAGAGAGAAAGCCCTGACAAGAAATATAGATTCCAAAATTTGATTTTGGAAGATGAACAGGTGAGCTCATTACATTTAATCTCATGAATATTATCCCTTTTTAATATTTACCTCATATGAAAATTTTTTGTTTTGTTTTACTCTTAGTAAATAGTTTGAATTATTCTCAGATCTCTACAACTCTTACTTTCAGGAATGCCAAATAAAGGCAGTACTGTATGCAGATGTAATTGAACAGTATGCAGAAATGCTTAAACTCATGAATACCTATCTCATCTCTACCGCAAGAGTCAAAATCACCCAAACTTCACACGGCAAGCCGATACATAAATTTTACTGGGTTCTTGACAAAGAAACAGTAATTGAACATATCACACCATCTAATGGAGTTGAGAATCCACTTCCACCACCAACCAAGCTGAATATCACAACCTTTGACCGCATTCCTCACATGATGCTTGATTCTGCTGTTGAAATCGGTATATCCACCCTATTAACTTTCACAACAGTAAAATATACCTGCTTACTGATACACACACTTACAACATTTCATTCTTTATTATATACGCAGATATACTGGCAATCGTTCTTCGTTGTGGTCCTAAAAAATCCGCAGGTCGCAGTCATCATAAGTGTCGAGAAATTATCATTTGTGACAATCAGTAAGCACATTTTGCCTTATATTTCCCCATTTAATGAAAATATTTTGAATTATACACTTTTATTGTTTATTTAATCGTACCATCACTTATCATCTGGTCGTTATCATGGTACTTCAGGAAAAATCAATTTCTCCTCACTCTATGGGAGGATTTTGGAGAAATTGAAGGAAATGAAATCGAAGCAAAAATGGAAAAAAGAGATGGATCTTATTGTAATCCTTGGCAGGAATATAGGAATCTCTACTTTTCAAGGTACATGCATTGAACTTTTTACCAACATAATTTATATAATAACAAAACGTTATGCAAGCTTTCTGTCGTACAGGGTTGTCACTGCAGAGTAGGTACAATTCAACAATACGCGTAGCTCCTAATTACCCACAGGCTGTAGAACTCACCAAATGGTACTAACATTCCATCACTATTCTCTAGCTTTAATTTGCATTTAAAGAACCTATTAAACAAACAATTTGTTGTAACAATAGGGCAAAAGAAAACAAATCAATGTTGTTAAGTCGTGCGTCGGACAAAACCTCAACAAGCTCATCTGCCCCTCTCATGGTATTGACTCCTGTCAGCCAACAAGTTGTCTCTATTGAACAAATTTCATCACCAACTTCTGTAAGGCATACTTCAAGCTGATAATTTAAGAGTTTGCATATTTATTAAATAATAAAAACAAATTTTATTTATTCATCAGTAACTCAACATGTATTATGTATATGATATTTCCCAACAGATGGGACTCTTCTATGTTGAAGCAGAAATGGCCTTATCAGATGAATTGCAAGAGTTTTGTGTACTTGAATGCTCAGGATGCAAACAAAAGAAACGCACAAAAGATAAAAAGGATTTTCATTGTCCAATATGCAATCGGAAAATAACATTACTTCCTCGGTATTTCTCCTTCTATTTCGTCTTTGTTCAATTAATATATCTACTTAAGAATACATATTATGTGCTATTCATAACCCGTATATATGTTAGATGTTTTATTGACCTCCTTTTTTAAATGCTCACTGATGTGTATCATTTATAACAGAAAATACTCTTAAGTTTATACCAAATTGACTTTACATTAGTTGCTTAGTAGTTCTAAATAGTTTTAGTACAATTATATGTTTGAAAAAAATACTAATAAGACCTATATATATACAGAAGATTTAAGTTATACTTTAACTATGTAAGTGCCAAAATCGAAAACACTTTTTGGTAGAAGGCTGTCCTTCAACCTCTAAAATTAATAGATCATACACATAACAACAAACATTATTGATATGTATTAAGAACGAATCATAAATTGTCCCTATAATAATAAAGAGAAAAGCACCTTAAATCAAATCTCAAATAGTCAGAAAAAGGAAAAGTAACAAACAGTCATATTTTTAACTTATCATGATTTCAGGTGTATCTTTCAAATTGATCTTAATGACGGTACTGCCACAGTCACAGCATCTATCTCTGGTGAATTGGGAGAAAAACTACTCTCCATGACAGCGGAAGACATATTTGACATAACTTGTGCTAAGGTGATCTCTTATTCCAGCCTACACATCTATTGTCACAAAGAGTTTCTTCTCACTCTTTACATTTACAGAGGCAATCATTGCATGTTATTCATGTCCATGAGATGTTGTCCAACAAACTATTTCAAATTCAGCTAAGGAAGTCATCTTGGGGTACCTCAAACAACACACAAGCAACTTACTCCATTATATCCTACATGGAAAAGCAACATACTCCGCCAACCACTATTGATAGGAATTACAAAAAGATAAAACCTTTGGAGATAAGTGAGATGGAGGTGACAGAAACAACTACTGCAGCTGGTTCTTCAAATGCAACTCTGAAATTTGAACCACCCACACCAACAAAAAAACTGTAAAAGGTCAGTCTACATCTCATTATCACATTTATTATTGAAAATCAAACTATAAATCACAATGATTAACAGTTCAAAACATTTACAAGTATTTGAAATTTATTAAAATTTAAGAGTGTCATTGATAAACTGTAAATTAGTTTAACAAATCATGAACTACTTGAAACAGAAATGGAAGAAAATAGAGATAATGTGTCTGCCCTATTGTTACCCCTGTCTTTGATGAGAATTAATTGTTGCCTTTGATAAGGTTGGCTGCTATGGTTTGATACCTCATTTTGAGGTTGAATCATGGTCGCGTTTTACTCTTATTGTGCTCCATTTTTTTGATGTATTTTAGACCATGGGTTGCTGATTTTGTATTGTATTGCTGCTGAATTTTAGACTAAGCTATTTGTTACAATTCTGATCAAATTTCAGTCTATTGTTGCTATGTGTCAAGCTAAATTTTGCTACACTTTTGGCTATATTTGAGCCAATGGTTTGTCTATGTATTTGACTAAACTTTGCTGCACTTTTAAGTTAGCCAACTGCTGCATTTTCCCCAAAAATCAGGTATATCATGCCTCTGTTTGCATCTTTCGGACTATCTGGTTAGAAAGAAAAGAGAGATGTTTTTGAAACTCCAAAAATTCATGTCTTTTGTAAAAAATAGATAGATGCCTTCAGAATTAATGTTTGATGTAGGAGACATGATAGATGATATTTCTCAATAATTACAGTTCAGCTTTTGTTAATGTATTTTATCCTCTCATGGATGTAAGCGTTTCTCTGATTAACTTAATCTTATGAAAAACAGACCACCCAACAATGTAAATCAACTAATGAGCTTCTGCAATAGCATAACACATATCTTCCCAACATTTATTGTGTTCAAAATTTGTACCATTATCCAGTTTAATTTGTGGGAACTTTACATTATTACTTACATGAGCATCTTGGTATAGTTTCACTGAACTCCCTTTCCTCACTGGAAAATACGAATTTCTCAGCCCTAAATACTAAGGATGTGAAGCAATCCTGTGTTTGTACAATGAGTTTTTCTCAAATTCTGCCAATTATCTCATGTGTTATTGCCTATTTACATACAGGACAATGACAACATCCAGCTGATATGAATTTGAATATTGTATATTCACTTTTTAACATACCTTAGTCTGTCTAATTACAGGAACTTCCTCACTTGATTTTGTGACTTTTGCTTAATGAAGTTTTTGGATTCTCAATCGATTCAAGTTTGCTCAATAGGGAGAATGAAATGAATCAGTTAACTTTTTATCAAGGAAATGAATCAGTTAACTTTTTGTGAAGCCTTCGTTATTTAGCTTCACCGGTAATATTATATCCCACATTTTTTTGTCATATATACTTTTCAACTTTCTAAATTTATTTATACTAACACTAACAATTTTCTCAGGAACCCCTATGCTATGGTTTTGGGAATGATGAAAAAGATCAGCAACTAAAAATGAACAGCAGCATCCTCTACATATGATATGATAAACAGTCACATGTTGATCTCATATGTAAAAAAATTTTTTTGATTTTATTACCTTAGTTAATATGGATCATCTTGATATCCAATATCAGTTGTACATATATTTTGAATATCTCTAATAGTATATAACATATCACATTATCTACCTTCTGCGACAACTATCATCAATGATTCATTAATACTGATATTTTGACTCTTGGGCCCGTGCTTGCCACGGGCCTTCCCCATCTAGTATAAGTAATAAATTATAGAATAGTGAAAAAGACCAAAAAAAAAAGGGTAAAAACTACTTAGATGTGGCGGCAATCAAACATATAAAAAATTGCTTCAGGTAAAAACAAAAATATCAAAAGATGCATTAAAAAAAAATTTCTCAACTTATTTTATAAGTTATATAGTTTCTATGTTAGTTGTTAAATTATTATAACATTCTGGGGTGAGAAGCTCCAAATTGTTATATATGTATTAATTGTTGTTATCAATTTGATTGTTTATTAGGAAAGATGATGATTGAGTAATGATTAGATAAATGGTATACAATAAGAATAATTATTCAAGGGTTACGGTGGACTCGAGAGTTAGCGAACTATTTTGATCTTTCTTCCAGATTTCCCCCGTATAATCAACAGTTATAACTCAATTTTTGATAATATTAGTATATAAAATTGAATAATAGGTCTATTATGTCATATGATTTTCATTAGATTTATGATATTGAAGAAGTTAGAACTTAACTCTAGGCTTGAAATTTTGAAATATGCAAGTTGATATATTAATTGACATTAAGATTAAGAATTTTATTATATATTTGAATGAGTTTTTGGGTTTAAGCTTGATATATAACAGTTGTTAGTCTTGGAATCTTATGAAGATTACATATTTGAATAGACTGCATTTATTTGGGAGTCCAACGAAAGGGCAACGCTCAAGTCCCGGAGTGATTGTTCGACTATTTGAGACAAGTGGATTTCTTATCCTTGTTAAGTGTATGAAATTCGTGTATTTCCTTGTGGTATGTGTTTGGAAGTAATGGGACTTGGTGAAGGGTTCACTTGTCCACATTGATTAATTCTAATGATGAAAAGAGGGTAATAAAATGCAAAGTGATTAATTATTGTGTGTGATGCGTTGAGAATTATTTGTGACGGGCATTGGTACGAGTACTGGTGTTGTAAAGGAAAATCTTATTACTATATAATGTGAATTGTAATCCGAGAATGCCAAAGCATATGTACATTAGCTGATATATTATTGACTTGACTTATTATGTGTGTTTGTGTTCTTTATTGAACCCCTATACTAGTGATAGCTCAGGTGATTACATATCATATTGATATTTGATTGAGATGCATCATCCCTTTCATTTGAATCATATTATGCACATGCATTGACATGAGATTGGGTATGAGTTAGGCACATGGTGATCGTCCGTGTTGGGATGGTGAGATGTTAAGATTATAATTTGAGCACGTCCGTCCGGAATTTGTTTGATTTATAATAGTGTATTGATATCGTCCCCATAGACACGTAGAGATCTTTCGTGTCGATATATGGACCTCGCGAATTCCCCATGGGTCATGAACTCTTGATGTATTTCTGAGGAGTATCATGTATATACGGTTGAGAGAGTAGTTGGTATTATGAAGCATATCAATTCATAGTCTCATATTGCATTGCATCCCATGGCATCCTTCATTATTGATGATTATGTGTTTTATTGGTGGTTGGAAAGTACTTTATATTTGATTTCCTCTATTTGATGAACTTAATCTTGTGTGTTGCTGATGTCGTGAGTGACTTTCGTGAAAGTTGTGATGATGATTAATGAGTTTGTTCTTGAGGATATCTAATTTGTTAAAGTGATTGTTGTGTTGAGATGGTTTCTATGTAAACTGTGTATTATTAGGTTGAGCTAGTTTTATACAGGTTGTAGTTGTGGAGGCTTGGTCCTGTATTTCATTCCCTTAGCCTGTGTTTAGAGTTTACTTGCTGAGTAGCGTGTGGTTTGGTACTCACCCTTGCTTCTACAATTTTTGTAGGTTACAAGCCTAGATATTGTGGTACTTGCCATTCTCTTCTTTTTTGAGGCTTCTTGGAGATTTGTGAGGTAGATGCTTGTCATCTTGCTGACCTCCTTTATCTTTATTTATGATTTTGTTTATTCTAGAATCAAGGTCATTGGAAACTTGTATTTTTCTTTCAATTTTGTTATAAAACATTAGAGACTTGTACATGTGACAACCAGGTTTTGGGGGTTTAATTAACTTGACTTTATTTTCCGCATTTATCGTATTTGTTGGGTTTTAGGTTGACTTGTCTTGGTGGGATAAGATGAGTGCCATCACATCCCTTTTTGATTTGTGACACTCCTTGCTTCCGGAGGGTTCCACTTGTACTTTCAATTATATCTATTGTTAGAATGTCGTGGTTCTTGCCCCTACTTCCTTTTTTGTTAGTTAGAGGCTTCATATACAGACAATAGAGTTTCAAAAGTTTGTTCATTTATTTTGTTAAATGTTTTAAAGACTTAAAGTACTTATTCATGACAAGTTGAATATATTTATTCAGTATTGTTCATATTATCTTAAAGTTGAGTATTAAAATTTATTCAGTTTTTAAGTATTTGCATGCTTAAGTTAGTCTTCCACTTGTAGTCAGTCGGGATGAGGGTTCACTTGAAAACCAGCAACGGTTCTTGAGTATTGACCACGCCCAGAGTGTAGATTCGGATAGTGACATAGACAAATATCCTACCTTCTCTAACTCATGATACCATTTATGTATTTCCTCTTTTTGAGTTTTTAGTTCATTATTTTAATTAATCAATATATTTAATAATTAAATTTTTTATCATACTATTGTATCTAATTATATCTCATAAGTTACACAAAAACCTATACCTATTTATATTCTCTACTTAACCAATCTATAAATTACACTTCAATATAGAAATGCTAGATACTCATTTCTATTATCTCCCACTTCTTTAATTTTTTATCTTAGTTAAAAATTTATTGGCTTTTAATGAAATCATTGTATTTTGATTCTTCATTTTAATTTTTGTTGGTTTTCTTTTCTATTTATTAGATATGTTAATCAACTTTTTTTTTTTTGATGATTTTCAGTAACACTTGAATGTAAAGGAAGGAAGTAATTGTGTTATCCAATTTCACCAAATTACTGAAGCATTTGAGGTAAGTTTTTTATTTTACCACCAAAAGTTTTTTATGTTATCACCAAATTACTGAAACATTCTATCATTTTTATAGTGAATGAGATTTGATTAATTTTTCTAGAATTAAAATTATAGTTAAATATTAAACCAACGTATTTGTTAAGAATTTTATTTATAACATAGGGATAAAAGCAAAATATTATAAGAATATATAATCAAGATAGAACATATATGAATCTTTCTTCTTGATGTATGTGGCGTTCAATACAATAAGATATTTTCCTTTTTTATTTAATTAATTTCTATGATGTGAATATATTTTGATTATTCCTTTTTTATATATTTACTAGTATTATTGTATTTGTTAGTAGGAAAAACAATAGTGAAATAACCTCTTATGGCTTAGAAAAAAAATTCCCCTTAAACTTTTATGGGCAAAGGACAGAAATTACATTCTTTTAAGGTAAAATTATCATTTGTCCTTTATAAGTTTATAATTACACAAATCCCACTAATTGATACAATAATATAACCGATGATACATTAATCTGATTCGCGAGATACATTAAGCGTTAAGTAAGATACATTACATTTTATACATGATACACTAATCAGATGCACATTTTATACATGATGTAACACTCTGAAAGTCCAAAACCTAATTTAGAGCCTCACATGAGTGTCTAAGGGTTGTAACACTGTTTTAAGGTCAAAAATGATATTTATAAGTCATTTAGAAAGTTTTTGAGTCAAAACATCAAGGAACGTCCATGACGTCCGGAGACTAGTGAAAGAGATGCTCGTGTGCCTTAGCCTATTTCACGAGGTTTTAGTAGTCGGAATTTATTGAAAATGTGTTAAACACGTATTAGGACATTTTTAGGGTAGAAACGTCTGAGTACAACTCGCCAAGGACCACCCTAGGGGTCCTTGAGGAGGACCCTTCCATTTTGGCCAAAAAGTTGTCACTAGGCAGTGTCTACCTACGATTGCAGGTTACAAGGCGTAGGTGGATCAACGGGGCGTTGATGCCTTCGTCGACCAACACTTAGACACTTTTCCAAGGTCAAAATCATGGACTCTGACCAAAACGACGGTGTGTAGGACGGTTGGGGGGAGAGTCGTAGACTGACCTACGGACCGTAGGTCGAAGTCTCATAGGTCGAGTCTGTTAGTTCACTGTTAAGTTTTAAATGGTTCAACTAATTAGTTAATTAGTTAGGGGGTTAATTAAAGTCCAAGGGGTTGTTAATTAGGTAACGACCCTAAGCCTAAACCCAACTTAACACTTCACTTTTCCCAAACCCAAATTACTCTTCCTTCTCTCTACTTTCTCTCTCCCAAAGAAGACTCCATAAGAGACCAAGGTCTAAGGGTTCTAGGGCTTCAAGAAGGTCACTTTTTTCCATCAATCTTCAAGTAAAATTAAGGTATGGGAACCTTTCACCTTTGGGATTCCTTTCCCCAAATCAAAAATTGGTTTCAAAAAGATGATTTTCATATGGGTTCCTTCCTAATACGAATTTGATCTTCTAAATTGTGTTGTTTATGGTTTCCTTTTATTATTATTATTAGATTATGCTGTATTATTGTTCAATTAAATTGGTTCTTGATGAATTAACCTAGTATGTGGAATAGATCATGAAATGACACATATTCCCTAACCCTAAGTGATGAACTTATGTTGAATTGATTAGTATTGATGCAATTGAGTTATTTATTGTGTTAATTACTATTGAGTTTTTTACACCTATTGATTGATAAAATTGGATTGGTTGAGGGTAAGACCAATGATGATGGCTTTTGAAGGAGAAATTGGTAAGACTTGTCATTTTGATCCTTTACTTCAATTGGATGGTCTTTACTTGGTGATGAAGTTCAATTGAAGCATGTCTTGTGATTCAATTATATATGTGTTGGTATGATGATGAAATTGAATTTTCTTGATTATGTGATTGTGAGTTATGCTTAAGATGTAATAATATAAGGTTGGTTATGAATTGCCTGTGTGCCTTATTATGACATGATGATGATGATCGTCTAATCTCACATATGAGGGTTGTATTGAAAGGATATTATCATGCAATTCCTATTGAGATAATGATGATATACAAGGGGTTAGTATCCTATGACCTAAACTAAGCAATGATGAATAATAAAGGCTTAAAGACATTTCAAAAAGGACTCTAGCTTAGCACCGAGTGAACTAGTAGTGAGGAGTGTCCCTTACAAAGTAGGGAAGGTAGTTTCACTATTATAATCATGAGATTGGAGGCTATAATCCAATGTGCATAAAGAGGGTCCCAAGTATATTTCCTATTTCTTGAACTATGTTTCCCTCATAGGAATACTAGCTAGTGGATCCACCTAAAATGCTATGTTCATGTTTTGGTACTACCTTGACAAGTAGTCCACCTTCTTTCGGTGTAGGGTTTCATGACACCGGATTCCACATTTATATCTTGTGGTCTATGTCGGTTAAGGAAAGTGTTCCCGAAAGTAAAATGAAGTAATAAAGTGAACACTAACTAGGGTGACTTGAGGGGTTTGACTTAGTATAGGTAGGGGTATGAGACTCTACCTAGGCATTGCACAATTTAACTCTAAGAAGAGTCCTAGGAGGTTGTTCTTATGTATGATATTATGAAATGTATGATGTTGACTTTACAAGATGGTATTCTTACATGATGATGACTATATTGATGAACATGATGTTGGTCTGAATTGCCATATGGAGTGACGAATATCTATGATGATATGTATTATGTAGCAAAGTATTACTTATGATCTTCTACCTTGTTTACTTGGTTGTGTGGGGTTATGGGACTTCACATGAGCATTGCACTTGTAGGCTTGGGATGGGATTGTTGGTAACGGTTTTGTATGCGTATGAACTAGTGGACTTGTTAGATTGATGTAGTTCTTATGTTGAAGTTGAGAAGGTTCTTATGTTGAGATATATTGATTATGAACATGACTCGAGTTATTGTGATCCTTATGTGTTATATGCTCTCTTATATGTGCATTAAAGGCTTTCAAATGACTTAGCATGTTTTTTAAAGTAAATGTCCCTTTCTCATGCATTCTTTCAACTTTTTTATGTGCATGTTTTCATACTTAGTACAAGTGGTGTACTAACCCATTTTCCATGTTTTCTACAACTATGTAGGTTCTGTCCGTTGAGCTTTTAGAGGGCCATTGAAGAATGCTTGGAATCCTATTCTCCAGGTTTGGTAGGTCCTCACCTCCCGAGGACGATACCACTATCTAGCTATTGTTGGTTTTAAGACAATTGGTTCTTTACTTTTTCATTGAAGACGATTGTTGTATAAGCCTATATGTGGCTATTGTTGTAATGAAGTATGGGGTATGTCCAAATGTTGTATTCGTTCTAGATCGTTTAATATGAGACATATACTAGACTTCCTATGAGATTATGTTCCTATATTCTGTATGTGAAATAAAAGTAGAAACCTATGTAGTGCTTCCTATTGCGAGTAGTCTATTTAAACTCCTTATGTATATATTCCGTGTAAGCGAGAGGTCTATGTAAACCTCAATGGAGAGGTTTTAATTTTCCGTATTTTTAACCTATGATATGTTATGTCAAATTCTAAGAGGCTAGTCTTAGTCCACTTCGAGGACGACGATGCCAGTTACGTCTAATGGGTGCTCCCCGAATGTGATACATGATACACTAATCTGATGCACGAACATTAATCTGATGCGCCAAATACATTAATCTAATATGCTGATACATCAATCTGATGCGCGAAAATGAGGGATTTTAGAGATTTGTAAAACTAATAGGGGATAATGTTAATAAGAGAACTTAAATGTGGGATTTATGTCATTTTTGTAATTTTTTATACCATTTTATTTATAAATATTTATGTGATATTATTTTTTAAAATCTAAAGTCATCATCTTTTCAGATTCTTTTTCCCACCACTTATAGCTACCATCCCCCAATTACTATTTATTATTTCTCTCCTTATTTTTTCTTTTACAATCCTTTTTTCTACCTTTTTAATTTCATATGTATTTATACTTTAAATGTTCTAGAATTTTTCAATTATTTCTCTGTTAATTTTCTATTTATTTGCCTACTGTATGATTAATGAATTTCACTTTTTTTTTAGTATATATTTAAATTCTTTTCAGTTGAAAATAGTGAAATTATTGTTCTAATTATTATTATTTATACTTAATTTCTTTTCTACTTTTCATTTTCATTGAATTCATGTTGAATGGTTATGCTTTTTAACAATATTTGCAACTTTTTTTTTTGCTTAATTTGCTTGAATTATGCTTAGTGAGTAAAATTTTATGATGTTTTCTTTCTTCTTTTTCAATTTCATTATTTAATCGTGTTTTTGTTCTGTTGTGCAGGTTGATTAATATGTGTATTTGTTGTACTTGAATTATTTTATTTGTGAGATTATTGTTAAGTTGAATTGACATTTGTTGTAGTAATTATTATCTATAGAACATATGAAACCTATCATAAAGAATTGAAATCGATGCGTCATTACGTTCTGAATGAAGTTTGAATGCAGAAAAAAAATCAGTACAAAATTATTTCATATAAATAGAGGTTAGTTAATTTTATATTGTATTATTTAGTTTTATTTATTTACTTTTTGTGTAAACCATATATAAGGAAAACGACAATTGAAGGAATAAGGACAATATTTTTATATTTGATAAATTTTTAAAATTTGGTTTCTTTGTACCTAAAAAATATGAATGAAAAAAACTTTTGAATGATTCCTTGCTATGATTTAATTCTACTTTCTTCTGTTGTGGAGACCTTTTATTTATTTATTTGTGATTAGAATTGTGGAGCGAGTGAACTACAAAGAATATTGAATATCTTATTGTCATGTATTTTTTGAAATTTTATATTCTATTCGTCATCACAGTTTTATAATAAAAATTTATAAAAATCTACATTGAGAACATATATAATAAAGGTATAATTTAGTTTGAACCTACATTATTAGAAATTACTTTTAAAAGAATTTTTTTTATGAATATAAATTTGATTTAGCTGACAAGTTCATATTTTTCATCCAATTATCCTAATTTTTTTATTATTATTATTATTATTATTATTATTATATTATTATTATTATTATTAAGATATTAATAGACATGTGTTGCATTGTAAGTTGTAACACCTCGCTAAGTGAAAGAGGTAGAATTGCAAAGAGTCATTTTTGGAATGAATGAAAAATCTGGAAATTTGTTTAAGTTATGTTAAGTTTGAGTTTTGGTTCAATTTCAAAGAACCATAACTTATAACTCAGAATGAGTTAGGTGTGCTAAAAGATACCGTAAGAAAGATCTTTGAATTATTTTTTCAACAGTGCTGAGTTTGTGCGATTTCAAATTAGCATGAGGGATATATGCCCATTTGAAGTTGGACTATCTTGATAAGGAAAGTTAAAATTAGACTTTTAAGGGGCATTTTGGTCTTTTCCACAGCCAATTGTTTAATTTATTTTTAGTGAATTAATTAGGGTCAAAACTGAATTGGTTCAGTTTGCACAGTTGAAAATTCACGCTTGGGCTTTAGAGAGAAGAACTAAAGAGAGAACAGAAGAGGAAAACTCAAGATTTCTTCGTCTTCCTGAGGAATCGATTGCGGATTTCGTCAAGGATTTGTTCTTACAAGGTATCTGAAACTTTAAAAATGTTGAGTTCGTTCATCCAAGTTCCAAGTATGTTTATTTCAGCGTGATTTTGTCCTAAAAATATTGGACATTTCAATTTTCTTGATGGATGTTCTTTAATTGCTTTCTTTCTTGAATTTGGGTTGTGATTGAGGAGTTCTTGAGAGTTTAATGTAGATTATTAGAGTTGATTTGAGTTAGATTCTTATGTGAATGTGTATTGGGTGCCTAAATTTAAACAGATATCAAGAAAAAGAATAGGAAATAATTGAATTAAGGTCTGAAAACGAGAGGAAAAATTCATCAGATTCGCCTAGGGAATGCTGGTGCGGCGCCCCCTGTTGTGCCAGGAGGGTTGGGGCGACGCGCCAGGAGTGCAATAAAAGTGGTCTCTAAACTTTAGGGGCTGATGCAGGGCGCCCGCAGTACACCAAGTCCATCCGCACCAACACGCTTTTCATCGTTTAGCCCGTTTAAGTCCTTCTAAGATTTACTAAAATTTCCCATTGATTCTAACTACTCAAAATGACTTCTAAGCATATAGAAATCAGCCATAAACGTGAATTATAATCTTGAATCCATAAATTCAAAAATTCGAGGAAATATAAGAGCCAAATCTAGAAAGTTCATTGAGCCATTTAAAGAAGTCTTTTACAAATGTTTTAAACTTGTTTTAAGACTTGTTTTTGAGTTAGGTAAGACTATATAAATGAAAATCTTTTTTTTCAAAAATATTATATGAGAACTAAGTATTCCCAAAGAGTAAATGTTTTCATATTTAAACAAGAGAGGAAACACTAATATCTCAGAGAGCTTTTGAGCTAGTTTTTGAGTAATTATCTTAAACCACAAAAAGAGTTTTGGTTTTAAACATTTGAGCTGAGTATTTTAGTATTAGTACTAAGCACTGATGTGGGTACGAGTTCATAACAACTCAATGTCTCCATAAACCATGTAGTAATCGTGGGTAGAAAGGGTCATACTTTTAAGATGATTCCTTAGTGCTTTTAAGCATAGACTAGTGGATACACTTAGTTGAAGTGTTTTGTATCCCGGGAAGTTATAGAACAGTTATGGCAACGAGGGCAAGACGTTGTATCATCAGTTTAGCTCAGAATGATTGTTGTCGGTTAAAGAAACTCCCACAGAATAATATTTCTCTACTATATATGTAGATTGAGTTGTTACTTACTGTTTTAAATGTTTTTTTATAAACTAGATCTTTAGTTTTGTTTATTTATGCGTTGAGTGAGTATCCATGAGTTGAGAATTAATTTCAACCTTATGTCATCTTTGGTTTTCCCATGCTCGTACATTAAATGTACAGATACAATTTGGCTTGCATAATTTTATGATGCAGATACAAGTAATCAGGATCAGCATCCAGCGCCTCATTGATCCAGTCGAGCATCTCATAGTTTGTTGGTGAGCTACTTGCTTTCCAGAAGATCCCTTTGGTTATATTTTATTTTATTTCTTTTGTATACTTTAGTTGTTTGGATGATCAAGGGTCTTGTCCCAACATATCTCTTAGTATCTAGAGGCTTCATAGACAGTTAGATATGAGTTCTTTAATCATATTCATTTAGCTGTTTGTTTTAAGACTTGAGTATGCCTTATTGGCTAGTGTTTTCTTTATAACATTCTAGTTTTTATATAAATCTATCTTTGTTCCATCAAGTCTTCCCTTGAGTAGTAATCCAAACCAAGGGTTCGCTTGGGGACAACAATGGTTTTCGAGTACAAGTCCAGCCTAGGGTGTAGGCTCGGGGCGTGACTTGCATCTTTTATATATCTCTCAAATTGATTTTATCTAAAATATCATAGCATAAATTCATTTAAATTTTTTTATAAAATAATCGCGCGAAGCGCCGTCGAGTTCCCTAGTTGAGAAAATAAATCAATAAGAACTGAAAATCCTAATACTGAATCTCTAATGTCTGACATAAATGAGATGCAACGTTGAAACTTAAAACAAATAACCCATAGTATAAGAATGCCTTATTCTAAAAATATGGACAAGATCAATAGAGGATTTGTTCATCCTGGAAGAATAGCTCACGCTTGAAGTCGAAGTTAGACGTTCCTAATTGAAGGCCCGAATCATCTATTGAGAGACGTCATGTACTCAACAAGGAAAGAATAGGTGCAATATCAATACACAAACCACAATATAAATGTAAGCAATTTACCTCGATATAGTAATATAATTCCATACACATAACACAATCACCCAATCTGAGTCACATATCATGAAGAAAGAAAATTATATTCTTCAAGCAATATAACAAAAAAACATGCATTCTGAGAAATTTATTTTTGTGATATGGAGAGAAAGACATTAAAATTAGTCCAATTCTTTTTTATCTTTCCATGTGTTTTTTTTATTATGCCACCAATTGGCTTAATGGGGAGGTTTTCCCTCTCCTTTTAAATTTAAATAGTCTTAAGATAGTTGTAATATAAAGAGAGAGTTTTCACACTGGTGGGAGAAGCCATCTTTTAGGTTCTTTTAAAGTCTAGCTCATTTAGTCTATTTAATTGAGTAAGTGAGTAAGT
>NC_028639.1:16447933-16513837 GCF_001406875.1 Solanum pennellii
ATATATCTTTTAGAGAATGAGTGATTGTTCATGAAAAGTTTATTTGTTAGATTTAATGTATAACACGAAACATTTTCAAAAGTAAAATTTAATTGCATATATGTTTTATGCTTTTTTGTATCCATTCAAAGAAATGTTTATCATCCCTTTTTCACGGTTCAATGTTGTAATTTCTTTATTATTTTTCTTCTAACTACTCATACATATATGTATCTATGTAAAGGAGAAACATAGACAAAATGATGTGATACTTTCTTTTTATTGGCTTTTAAATTTTTTTTATTATAATGTAAAATAAATTACTAAATTTATTACAAATAAATAATTTATTAATGAAGGAACATTTACAATAAAAACTCTTCATATTTTGTTATTTTTATTTTTTTGTCTCACTTATAATAAAGAAGAAACATAATTTATTTTCTTTAACCTTTTCTTGTTTCTTTATTCAAATTAATTACTGTATTGTAAAAGTAAATTAGTAAATTTATTACAAATAAATACTTTATTAATGGAAGAAATTTTACAACAAAAACTCCCACATTCTTTTATTATTTGTTTTCTCACTTCTAATCATGAAATGATATTTTTTTTATTTTAAGTATTTTTCTCTTTATTTTTTAATTTATTCACGAGGATTTATTACCCATGACTTATCCATCTTTAATTTATACTTTTAATAATATTCATAAATTTCATAATTTTTATGTCTATAACCTCCAAAATTAAATTTGTAAGTTTATGATGTCATATGATATTCCTCTATTTTGCCTGTAAATTCATATTAGTTTCAGGAAGATTCACATTCAAAATCATCCTTTCTCATTCAGACTTCATCTCTCAAATCAAAACCCTCTCTCTCAAAATATCTTCTCTCTAGAACTCCATTGGAATCAAGGTCAAGTTCAAGGTAGGGTCGAGGTATTTCAAGGTGCTTCTTCTTCAATTTTATGGGATTCTTCAAGTATAAGGTATGGTGATGCTTCATCTAGGGTACTTTCGATCCCTAGAGTCAATTTCCAATGTTTTCAAGTTCAAGAGAAACATCAATTTCACTTAATCTCATGGGCTCTTGCATCAAACGTTTTCAATGATAAATTAAGATTATATTGATGTTTAGTTGATGATTTAAGATGAAAAAATCTATGAACCCATGAATTCTCTAAATTTTTCAAATTGTGCCTTATGATGTGGGTTACTGATTATGAATGGATGTTATGAGTGTCACGCCCCGAGCCTACACCCTGGACATGATTGGCACTCGAAGACCATTTTTGGCCCCAAGTGAACCCCTAGCCTGGCATACATAACCCAGTGGAAGGCATTAATCACATTTATAATGATCAAAGAACATGACTGAACTAATAGTAAAATAACTGGGATTGTTTCAAGGATTAAACATTCAACTTTACCAGAAATGGCAACCCAAGTCTTAACAATAAGAAAAGATAAAAAAAAAAGACTAAAGAACTAACATCTGAATGTCTATGAAGCCTCTACAACAACTGAGGTGGATATTGGGAATAACCCCACAAAATCCTATTGAACTAACAAGATAGCGGTGAAAAGAGGTTTTACAGAATGCAAGGAGGCTCATCGACGGGCTCTGAACTGCTCACTGGATCAACGGTATGCTGGAATGCTGATCCTAGTTACATGAGTATGCATCATAAGACGATGCACGCCAAATAAAACACTACTAAAAGTGTATATAAAAATTATTTTAAAGAAAAATGATATAAATCACACCTTTAAGTTCTCTTATTACCATTATCCCTTATTAGTTTTATGAATCCCAAAATCCCTCATTTTCACTCATCAGATAAATGTATCAGTGCATCAAATTAATGTATCTCATGCATCAAATTAATGTATCAACTCATCAGATTAATGTATCTCGTACATCAAATTAGTGTATCAAGTATAAAATGCACATCAGATTAGTGTATCATGTACAAAATGTAATGTATCTTACTTAAAGATTGATGTATCTCGCGTATTAAATTAATGTATCAGCGCTTGTATTACTGTATCAGTTTGAGGGATTTCTGTAATTATAAACTTATAAGGGGAAAATGATAATTTTTCCTTAAAAGTATTTGATGTTTGTCCTTTACCCTATTTTTAAATAGTCATATCCCATGGGATGACCTATGAGGATTGCGAATTGGGCCTACAAGGCTAGCGATCCAAATGAGTTTGGGCTAAAAAGCCTCGTTCCTATATGAGCCAAAAAATTAGGCAGATCCCACTTAATTTATGGGTTGGGTTGGATCGGCCAGCCAAGCCCATTTTGACAACTCTACTTGAACCTAATCATGATATATATATATATATATATATATAGAGAGAGAGAGAGAGAGAGAGAGAGAGTTCCATTTTAATTTGCCCATATATATGTCAACGTTCTGATTATTGTTATATTCTTGTTACAATATTTATCTTTTATTTCTCTTTGTATGCCAATTTTACCAGAATTACATGTAGAAGAGCAATCCGTGTTTAGTTTAAAACCAACATTAGGAGGACAATAACCTAATTACTATCAAATAACTAAGTTCCTCCGATAGTATATGTAATATTATAGTCAAACGGGTGATATCGGTATCAAAAATAATATAACATATGTGTAGTAATAATAATAATAATAGTATTTGAATTCCCAAAATTTTTAAAAATCTTGAAATAGAAAAATACATGTACGTATATATATGAGCGTGACATTGATGGAGAGATAATTAATATTATGAACGAAAGGTAATCTATGGATTCCCAAGTTTTAGCTACAATAAAATACCAACTTCTACTTCATCTTGGATATATAGCTAAAATTTGCCTAATTACGCGTTGTAGTTATAGTTTTAGTTGACCTAGATATTCTAATTTGTACATCATGCTTTTATCAATTTATACACTTCTTACATTCAATTTTGTTTTGTAAATTACGGGGTTAAGCAAACTTATACAACTGAATTACTCATCATAGCTATAGTTTGCTATAATTACCACTCCCAGCCAACATTATACATTAATTACGTGAGCTGACTTCGACTTTGTATAATTAACCACATTTGTATATGCATAATTTTCCTGAATATACAAAAATTATGTATTATATATAATTATCTAACCAATATACATATACAATTCACCTCTCTCCAACTCTCTGCCCTCTCTCTCTAGCCTCTCTCCTCCCTCTCCCAATCTCGCTTACCATTCATACAAATGCACATGTATAATATACAATTATCTAAATGCTAGGCATATAAAATTCACCTCTCTCCCACTCTCTACCCTCTCTCGCTCGCCTCTCATTCCTCTCCTAATCTCGCTCGCCTCTCTCATTCCTCTCCCAATCTCGCTCATCTCTCTCCTTCTATCCCAATCTCGCGTGCCAGATATACAAAGACATATGTATAATATACAATTATCTAGCCGTTATACATATATAATTCACCGCTCTGCCATACTTTGCCCTTTCTCGTTCTCCTCTCTCCCCTCTCTCCTAATTTGGATCACCTCTCTCTGTCATATGACTTGTAGCTACGAATTACAATTATCAAACTATAGGTATGGAGAGTATTTAGGCTATTTTTGAGTTTCTATATGTAAGTTCCATTTTTTTTGTTAAAACGAGTAGCGATTTCGATTAAAAAATGGTAAACAATCCCCTAAACAATGAAATATATCTTATTAGTGTTACATGCCAAATATGACTTCCTCAACATCAACAACAAAATTCTTTTTGGCTTCACGATATCGATGAGTGTAATTAAAAAAAATCAATTGTTTCTTTGTTCGTGATACAAAAGGTATACGACACATTGTATTCATGTATTTTTTTTGTGTTTTGAATCAATCAAATCAAGTTACTTTTAGATGAATTGTGTAATTTGTTGGAATGATAGAAGATTGATTCGAAGAATGACCTGGTCAATTAAATTTTCTAGTAGTGCCTAATATGCAAGACCCATAATTAATGTTAAATAATTATGCATAAAAAGGTATTTTTAATTTCATATGATTGTCTAATCAGTACTTATTTTCCAAGTAGATATATAATGGAGTGCGACCTAGCAACCTGAAATATGAGTGTAACATCTGACAAATTGAGATAGCTAGGAAGAATCTCAGAAGTTGAAATAGTCACTTTTGGAATAAATTCAAATCTGGAAATTTTCTTAAGTTGGGGAAAAGTGAGTGTTTGGTAGACTTGAAATGACCATAACTACTAGCTCAGGATGAGTTAGAGGTATTTATTGATATGGTTGGAAAGCCCTTGGAGATATCTTTCCAACGCCACCGAGTTTTCACGATCTTGATATCGTATGAGTGAGGTATTTCTTTCGTAAGTTAGGTTATTGGATTAAGGATAGTCCAATCCGGATTTGGGAAGGACAAATTTGTCTTTTCCATACCCTTTTATTTTTTTTCCTTTTTGGTAATATTCGTAGGGTCTAAACTGATAGAGTCCAGTTTATACTTTTACCAAAGAGTTAGGATTTTGAGAGAAGAGAAAAGAAGAGGAGAAAAGAGGAGAAAGGAGAAGAGGAAGCAAGAACGTTCAAGATCGTTGAAGTTCGTCTTATGGAATTCGTCGGGAGTGATCCCTAAAAAGGTATGTGAGATCTTTTCGTGTTGGGTTTGTTCACCCACACACCAACTTTTTTAATTCAGCAATTTTGAGTAGATTGAATGATGAAAAGTGAAGTTCTGGAAGAACATTGTTGAATTCTTGTAGGTTGAGTTGTTGCATGTCTAGAGTTGATTTGATTCGTGTTTTCAGGTTGTTTTTTGAGTCTAATATATTGGGTATTGAGGGTATGAGTGATCCTAACTATTTGGGAAAATATCCATGGAAGTTTGGAGGGTTTAGAGATGAAAAACGGAGAAGAAAAGTCGAAATGCACGTCCGTAGGGCCCTGGGACGCCGCGTCTCCCATAGCCCCATAGGACAGTCTCTATCTGTAGGGCCTTTGGGCAGCGCGCCAGACAGAGCACCCCAACTTGGACTCTGAAGTTTGGGACCTGGCGCCCCACGCCTCTAAGAGTTCCAAGGACGCGCGTTCACCCCATTTATTCCCCATGTTTTCATATTAGTTCTTCAGTGATGTACCACGTTTCCTAGTTGATTCCAACACTCTAAGGTTCATCTAAACATCATGGAATCATCCATAAACATGAACCTTGAATCCATAATCCAGTTCAAGGAAAATTAATTAAGATCAAAGTCAAAGAAGTTAAGAGCCAAGTCTAAGAGTTAAGAAGCAAGTCAAAGCAAGTTTTTAAAGTTTCCAAGAGTCTTTAACAAACATTTTAACCTTGTTTTAAATCTCAAGTTACAAGTTAAGCACAGAAAAGTTATATTTAAAACATACAACAAAAGTATATTTTTGGGAGTAGTATTTAACACCGATATGGGGATGCGAATTTCATATTAACTCAAATCTCCACGAAAACCATGTTGCCATCATGGATAGAAAAGGGTCATACTTTTTAGATGTATCATTTCCACAGTTTACTAGTGGATCCATTAGGTAGTTCAGGTCTTATACTCTGGCAAGGTTAGGATGGTCCTTGGCAGCGTGAGGTAAAACATTATCATCACTATAACTATTAAATGATGATTTTCAGTTAGAGAAACTCCCACAGCAGTAGTTGCATGGTTCCTCAAGGGGCTCCGCATAGTATGAATGGGGGTATGGGACTTCATTCATGCATTGCACGAGTAGACTTCTAGAGGAAGCATGATGTCTTTTATTAATATTATAATTTACATCAGATTATTTTGTATTTTTACATACATCTCAGAGTCGATTGTATCTTTGAATACAAAGAGTTGAAAACTATGTTTTAAACAATTTTTCTTATATTGAACATGTATTTAAACTACTATATAATGAAATGAGTCAGTTATATTGAGTTATGTTATACATGAGTTGAGCAGAGCCAAGGTAAGTGTTTCTTCTTACTCCTTTTCAAACTTAAGTTGTTGTTTAGAATTCAAACTCACATACTCGTACATTCCATGTACTGATGTCAGTTGTCCTGCATCGTATCATGATGCAGGCGCAGGTAACTAGGATCGGCTTTTGGGGTGCCATTGATCCAGTGAGCATCTCAAAGTCTGTTGGTGAGCCTTCCCTCATTACGGAGGACTCTTTTATTGATTTCCATGTTTTTACTTATAGAATGTTGTGGGGTTTGTCCCAACATCCATCCTAGCATAATAAAGTCTTCACAGACATATAGTTAGTCAGATTGTTCAGTTGAGTCTTTCCTTATCTTATATTTCAGATGTTCTAATTTTGAGACTTAAGTGTCATTTTGGCCAAGACATTTATTTAAGTTATTTTTATGGGAATGTTTCTCGCCTTATTATTAAGTTAAGTCTTCTGAGGAGTTAAGCAAGTCAGGCCAAGGGTTCGCGCAAGATCAACAATGGTCATTGGGTGCACGCTACGTCCAGGGTGTAGGCTCGGGGCATGACAATGAGGACGTGTGAATTATAAAAGATGTTTTGTTTATAAATTTTTATATTCAGACAACTGCAACAAAATTATGAGGAATATAATATATAGTTTTTTAAGGAAATTTTGAACTTATATCATCAATGTTTGTCTATGATGAGATTGTGATTTTTTTCCTTGTGAATAGTATAAGTGGTTATTTTCAAAGTTTGTCTACGATCGGATTATGTTTTTTGTTATCCTTCCGAATAATATAAGTGGTTATTTTCAAAGTTTGTGTATGATTAGATTATCTTTTTTATCTTTGCGAATAGTATAAGTGGTTATTTTCAAAGTTTGTCTCTGATCAACTCCAATAGCATAGATAATATCATTGGTTTTAGATTAATTGTCTTTATTTCATGCATATATGATATTTAGGCACCTATAAACAATGATTGTATTTGGTGTTTGGTGAGAACTTCAATTCTCATTTATATTTACCAAGTGTAAGAATAAATGTTGCTTTAATTTGTCGGGACCGTGCTTAGCACATACATATTCAATCTAGTATATCTACAAATGATCTTAGTTATGGTATTGTGTCTACCTAAACTAAACTTGTGCATATTAGTTTCATATGTTTCATGTGTTATTTTTGTACTTTAAATTTCTACTCCTCCCACGCATCACTAAATGACTCTGAAAAAGATTCACCATTAAAAATATATGATGCTGTGACCGTGCTCAGCTACTCCATGTCCATCTTGTATATATATAGACCATTAATCTTTTGAACAAACGGTACATGCCTATATGGGACAAGTCAAATTAAACATGTTCTCCGTTCCAGACCAACAATATCAACATAACCACAACGATCACATTTTAAATCATTACAACTACCTGACCCTCACACGACAATCATGCATTGTCCACATTGCGTCACAAAAATCATAAAGACAGTTCAAGGTTGGAATGTAAGGATCCATGTACTGTAACATCCCGCCTTAGAAAGAGCTAAATTTAAAAATAACTTATTGGGAAAGAGCTAATTTAAAATTTGTTCAAGTGAAGCGTAAGTAGTGAGTTTTGGTTCAACTTCAAACGACTATATCTTTAGTACATGATTATTTAGGTGGCGCATAAAATATCAAATGAAAGGTCCTTGAATCTTCTTTTCAAAGCCATCGAGTTTGCTAAATTTCAAGTTCGGATGAGGGAGATATGACTATTTGAAGTTAGTCTGTCCAATTAAGGAAATTTACCCAAATTGATGAGGGTATTTTGGTCTTTTCCTTACCTCACCAGCTTTAAACATTTTTAGTAATATTGTAGGGTTCTAAACTGATTTGGTTCAGTTTTCACAATCCTAAAATACGCTTAGAGTGTTGATAGGAATTCAAGAAGAGAAAAGAGGAGAGGTTCAAGGCGTTCGTCAAGATTCTTGATATTTGTTGAGAAATTTCGCCAAGATTTTTATCACTAAGAGGTATATAAGTTCTCATAGTGTTGGGTTCGTTCACCCTACATTAATCATGTGATTTTATCCGTAATTTCGTTGTTGAGGTTGAATGATTAGAGTTCTTGATGAATTTTCTCGAAGTTTTGTTCTCTAATCATTATGATGAGTTTGATGAGTTCTTAAGATAAATATGAGTTTGAAGGTTGTTTTTCAGTAGATTTTTCAGTACTTATGTTGGGTATTCAAATGTAAGTGGGTTTGGAAGAAATCATTCGGCTCTAGGCGAATTAGGGCCAGAAATCGAGAAGAAAAAATTATTAGAACGTTCTAGGGAGGGGCTGGGGCGGCGCACCCAACATGCGCCAAAAGGGCCGGAGAAGCGCGCCTGCATTGCGCCACAAACTAGCCCCAGTAACTAGATGGTTGGTGCAGTGCGTCAGGGACGCGCTGAGCCTCAACCCACTTTTCTTTTTGTCCTTCGATCAGTAGTTGATCCTTTAAATCGAGCTTTCATTCCTTTCTTAATATGAGCGATCTAAAATATATTCAATCATCACAAGATCCTTCATTTCATGAATCGTAACTCTTGATTTCACAATTTAATTTCAAGAAATGATTAAGAGTCGAGTTTGAGAGAGTCGTTTGAGTTATTTTAAGAAGTGTTTTACAAACTTTTAAAAGTTGTTTCTTCAGACGTGTGTACTTGAGAATGAGGATAAGGAGAGTTGAGTTATTTCTAATTTTTTTATTTTTATCATTTTAATTCTTATCGTTTCTAAATTTTCATTTACAAATTATTCCCACATGTACTTAAATCTATGATAATAATTGATATTATTGTTTTCAAAAATTTTGAATTTGAATTGATTTAAAAATGAAATGTCATATATATATTTTCACAGTATATGCATGATATAATGTTGGTGGTTCTTGTAATGTATTAACTCGATATAATTAATATTAAAAAAATATATTAATTATTGATAAAAAATTTATTAAAAAGTTTTTAGTACTGAATTCTAAAATTATTTGTCATTGTTAAGTTATACGTATTTACTAAAGAATAAAATTTTACACATATTTAGAAAGACTTAATATATCTAAAAATCCATTAAAATAAAGGGAAAATACGTAAAACCACCTTAAACTTGGCAGCAAAATTTACTTTAACCCTTAAACTACACGGCCGTAAGTAAGCCAGGCCAAGGGTTCGCTTGGGGCAAACAATGGTTATCGAGTGCCAGTCTCACCCAGGGTGTAGGCTCGAGGCGTGACAAACTTGGTATGAGAGCATAAAGTTCAAGAGTCCTAGGGAATCTATGAAGTCGTGTCTGTAGAGTCCTAGTTACCGGTGTCAAGCACTCCACATCTATAATTAGGAGGCTGCAACATTTAGGAAATTACTCACGTCTTTCATATCTCTTTCATGCATTAGATTTTTATCTCAAATAAGTTTCTCTCTAACTTGTGCTTGCGCGTATTTTCATATAATCATGCCTCAACAAAGAGCAGTAAGAGGTAGTCCAACTAGGAGGAATGTTGAACCGCAGAAACAAGAGTTACCCAATGCACCTGAAGTGCAACCTCAAGGTGAAGTTACCAACATTGAGTTCTGTGAGGCTATTATGATGCTGAGTAAAATTGTGACTAACCAGGTTGGTCAACAAAGAGGAGCTCGACACGAAGGGGCTGACATTTTGAGGATTCGGGAATTCTTGAGGATGAATCCCCAAGTTTCATTGGTTCGAGCCCTACTGAGGATCCAGAGAACTTCACTAAGGAATTAAAAAAGGTATTCGAGGTAATGCATATTACTAACACCAAGAGGGTTGAAATAGCTGCATATCAACTCAAGGGTGTTTCTAAATCTTGGTTTGATCAGTGGAAGGAGGGTAGAGATGAGGATGCACCACCAGCGAGTTGGGAATGTTTTGAGGAAGCCTTATTGGGGAGTTTCTTTCCCTGAGAACTGAATGAGTCCAAGGTACGTGAGTGAGTTTATCACACTCAAATAGGAATCTCTAAGTGTTCTTGAATTTGGGCTAAAAGTCACCCAATTGTCCCGTTATGCTCCGAAGATTGTTAAGGGCATAAGAAGTAGAATGAGTCTATTTGTTGCTGGCTTGGGTTGTCTATCAAGAAAAGAGGGCGGGGAAGAAATGTTTATTGTGGACATGGACATTTCGAGGTTGATGATCTATGTACAACAGGTAGAGGAAGAAAAGTTAAGAGATAGAGAGGAATTCAAGAATAAGAAGGCTAAGATAGGGAATGAATCTGGACAGCAGAAGATTAACGCTAACTGGTCTTCATTCCAACAGAAACAGAATGGGCCTGCTCCATCATTAGCTAGTGCACCTACACCTAAGAACAAGGGTGAGTACAATAATAAGAACTTCAGAGCTAAACCTATTTATTCTTAGGGTAATATGGCACAAGGGGATAGTAAGCCTCCTGCATGCGCCAAGTGTGGCAGGAACCATTCAGGTGCTTGTCGTGATGGCTCCACCGATTGTTTTAAGTGTGGTTCAAATGGGAATTTCATGCGAGAGTGTCCAATGAACAGGCATCAATAGATTCAGCACTCAATTAGTCAAGTTATAGTTTCCTCATGAGCCAGTATTAGAGTGAAAAAGCAGTTCACCCGTGCTTAAGGGTCATTTCATTATGTACCTTATGGCAAGGAAGTTAGTTTCTAAGGGGTGTGTCTATCACTTAGTCCGAGTTAATGACTCAAGTGTTATGGTACCCCCTATTTAGTCAGTTTCAGTAGTAAAAAAGTTAGAATAATATTTAGTGTCTGTGAAGAACATTTTTGATTGCATGCAAATTAGGATAAAAATTTGTTAACATTAGATGTATATATAAAATTAAAACATTGTATATGATTATGCATGCACTTTGCTACTAAATAATTATTCTTATTGATTATTTTTAAAATTTAAAATTATTATATTTTAAAATATACATGCAATGCCTTGGTACGTAAACTAGTATATATATAGAGGAGAAACATAGAGAAGGTGATGTGACACTTCTCTGTGGCCTCCATTACCAATTATTTTTTTCTCTTTTTTGGATTTATTTTACAATTTAAATAAATTATTTTTCTGTGAAAGTAAATTTCTTTCTTTTTTTTTACAAAAAACAATTTTGTTTAAGGAGGAAAATTTACACCAAACACTCTTCACGTTCCAATTTATAATGAGTAATTATCCATAACTCACAGCTCTTTAATTTTTACTCTTAATAAAAATCTATTTCTATTCTTTTCTTCCTTCTTTTAATGACAAATTATAAAATGATAATTTTTTTGACATTTTAAGTATATCCTCTTTATTATAAATCTATACATCAATATATATATATATATATTTATATAGATTCCAAAGCTAGATATAGTCTGTAACACCTCATTAAAATTTTCGAACTAAGATTCGAACCATTCTTTGTAGTAAGTGAGTTTTTACCAAGCGAGTTAAATTTTTCTAAGTGTTAAGGTCACTAGATGTAGCACCTTGTGTTCCAAAAAGAGCTAGAGAGAATTCGTTGAAGTCATTCTTAAGCTCTTTTATGTTTTGGGTCAACTTCAAATGATCATAACTCTAAGTATATTATGAGTTATATGGTCTACAAGATAGATAATCAAAGGCCTTTAAATCATCTTTCAAACGCTACCGAGTTTTCTAAGTTTCGACGATGGATGAGTGAGATATGCCCCTTTGAAGTCAGGTTGTCTAGTTAAGGAAAGTTACCCAAAAATAGTGAAGGGTATTTTGGTATTTTCCTTACCGAATCAGATTTAATTCATTTTTAGTAAGGTCTTAGGGGTCTAATCTGATAAGGTTCCGTTTTATAATCCAAGTATATGTCTAGGGTTTTAGTTGAGAATTCAAGAAGAAAAAAGAGGATAAAGGAGGAAATGATCAAGGCGTTTGTCAAAGTTCTTGAGTTTTCTAGCGGATTTTCGTGATGGGTTTAATCCCTAAGTGGTATAAGCTTCCACAGTGTTTGATCTGTTCACCCACACGCCAATTATGTTAATTTCAGCATTAAATTCGTTCTAGAAGTTGAAAGTTTGGTCTTCTTGATATGCGTTCTAGAAATTTGCTTTTGTTCTTGAATTGGGCTGAGATTGAGGAGTTCTTGAGATTATTGCATCGACTTATAGAGTTGTTTTGAGTCAGATTCTAGCGTACATTTATTGGGTATCTGAATATAAAGAGGAGTTGAAAAAAAGAATCGAATTTAGGCAATTGGGGTAAGAAAACAAAGAAGGAACAAGTCAAGCAAATTAGGGTACAGGGTCCTTGATGCGGACTTGTTCCTCAGGATTAAAAAAATGTCTCCACGTCGAGGAGAATTCACGGACCTTTCTTCCTCAAATTTTATTTCACGATCAAATATTAAAATGCATCTCTGCATCACGGACTTGCTTCCAGACAATGATTTCTTGATCGTTTCTTACATTTAACTATCTAAAAATACTTCTAAACATCACGAGATATTTCCTATAACCAATCACATCCTTGAATTCATATATCAAATTCAAGCTAGAGTTGAGAGTCAAGTCTTGAGAGTTCTTTCGAATATTTTGAGAAAGTCCCTTTGAGTCATTTTGAAGAGTCTTCTACAAATTATAATAACTTATTTCAAGACTCGAGCGAGTGAATATGAGAGTGAGGAGAATGCCTTCATGAGTCTACTTTGTCTTCATGAGACCCTTCATATCATGAACCGTAACTCTTGAATTCATAATTCATATTCAAGAGAGAGTTAAGAGTAGATTCAACAAAGTCTTTGAGTTCAACCGTGAATTCTTTCATATCAACTATTGATTCGAGCTACGTTTTGAGGAAATAAGTATGAGAACGAGAAAAGTCGTATACACAAGTTCCAAATATTTATGTAGACCCTTGAGTCGAGTCGTTCATTCCCATAATTTTGCATGAACTCTAAAAGTTGAGTATCTTTGAGAAGAGTAGTATCTTCAAGTTTTAAGTCTTGAGTATAGAGCATAATCCTTTTAGATTATATTTCTAATCATGGACCTACTACATATTACCCATGAATCCCTTGATTTGAGTTGTTGCAATGACCTGGTTCTGTCATTATAGAAATGCCAACGTGGGAAGATTTGGGGCTGGAAAAATTCTTTGTTGTACTTGGATTTTTCCCAACCTTATCCATATTCGGAGGAAATCGAAGTCACCAAGGTTTAGGCAAATCTGGTGACAATCAGGTAGAGGAGTTATGAATTTTATTATGTGAGGTGTTATATAACTCGTTATGGAATCCATACGACTTTATGAAATTGAATTTGGGTGAGTATAACTCCCCGAATTTAACTTAGCATAAGAGGTATTTTCTGAACATTGTGGGTCAGAAGTGTGTTGTATAATGGGAAAATGGAAATTCTATAATTTGCTCACTAGTTCAGAAATCCAGCTTTGAATCTGAGTTTTTCCGCTCTGGCAGGGCCGTTACAGTAGGAAAGGGGGCGCTATGGCAGGTGCGACGGGGGTTAAAATCGAGGATAAAATATGAGAGATCACTAGTTCAAAGGTGCCACTTTAGCGTGTACTTATATCGCTCTGGCGCCGCCGCTAAAGCGAGGCGAGGGTCGTCGTGGCGGGCCAGACGCGACATAATGTCGTTAATAGACCCCTAAACGATCTTTTTTGGTACTTTTTGACTATTAGAGCTAAGAAACGACCCCCGAGGGATTTCTATTCATTTTCACCATTCTTGATATTAAAGTTAAGCTTTTTACTCCCTGAATCCATTTTTCGATCCGTAAAACGTGATAGAATGGGTTAATAATGACAATTAAGGGATTTATTCTGGATTCCATGATGGAGACAACCCTAAATTGGTTAGTTGGGATCATAGGTTTATTCTAGGGTTCGTAAAATTGTTATATTTTTTAGTGATTAGCGATTGTTTGTTGATTCTCGTGTTATTGCGATTGTTTGTAAACCAAGAACAAACGGAACAAATCTGGAAAGGGAAGAATCAAGTTTCTTATGGTTTCAAGCTTGTTTTGATGTAAGTGATGGTTCTGATTCTATGGTTGTGTGGTGTATGCATGTTCTTTCCTTGTTGTGATACTTATATGTGTATGAATGATGCAATATTGATCACACTTGTTGTAAATGAGATAGATGAATGATGTGTCCATGAAATCATGATGTAAATGTATGATCTTAATGATATACTTGTGATTGTGATTGTGGTGTCTGAATGGGGATCAGATTGTCATGTTCCGGAAAGCTAACTGAGATTGAGTTGCCTTGTTCCGGCACAATCGGTTGCCATGTTATGATATAAATACGGGATCGGATTGCCAAATTCCAGCAAGCTAATTTTTTGGGTTTGGGTTCTATGAGAGGATCAATGATGTGATGATAAATATGAAATGTGTTAGTGATTCTTCATATTGATAATGTTGTAAATGTTGATATGCATGTGATATAATGTTGTTTGACTTGTTTATGTTACACAAGTGGGATAACTGTGTGATCCTACCAGTACACTGTAGTTGTGTACTGATACTGCACTTACTCTTTTTTTTTGTTGAGTACGTGGCATCTTCATGCGACTATTGACTGGCTTCTCTTCAAATATTAGTAATCGTTGCTCGAACTCAAGGGTTAATTCTTCCGGGCTTCCATGGGATTCTCTTTCGTCTATGTCCACTATTTTCGGACTTAGGCAATTGTTCTAGAGAGTTGAATAGTTCTTTAGTTTGGGGATGTATCACTTCTTGTTTAGATTTATTGACCATGTTAGACTCTTTGGTACACTGACTTACAAATTGTAGTTATTTAAATTTCGCATTTGATTAGTTAATTAACTTACTTTTGTAACTTAATTGTCTTAGTTTTGTTTTAGTTGCTTTGTTCGGATTTTAGTATTGGTTCTCTCACCGGAGGGTTAGTATGGGTGGCAATCATGACAGAATGGTTTGTGACAGTTGTTCATGCCCATAACTCTGCATGAACCCTATAAGTCAAGCAGTCTTGAGATGAGAAGTACCTTTGAGTCCTTGAGTTAAGTAGTTCAGGCTCATAATTCTACATGAACCCTCTGAGATGAGCATTCTTAAAATGAGTAATATCGTTAAAGCTGTTGAGTTGAATTGATTTCTATCCATGGTTATTTAAAACCTTGAATTAAGTTGTTTACGTCCACAATTCGGCATGAACCCTAATTTTAAGAAGTTTTACAAATTCTGGGAACTTGTTTTAAAACTTGACTTTTGAGTTGACTAAAGAGTAAAGAGTAAAGAGAGAACTGCATTTCTTCAAAAAAAAAAGTATGGGAACAATGTATTCCCAAAGAGTGAAATGTTTTCACATTTAAACAAGAAAGGAAACTAAAATTTCCAAAAGAGTTTTTGAACTAGTTTTCACAAGATTTCCAAAAGAGTTTTTGAACTAGTTTTCACTAAAGAATAAATGCTTTCACAATTAAGCAAGAGAGGAAACATTGAATCTCAAGAGAGACTTCATACTTGTTTTTGAGTAATTATCTCAAACCACAAAGTTATTTTTTTAAACATATGAGCTAGTATATTTTGAAAGTAGTATTGAACACCGATATGTGGGAGAGTTCAGATAATTCCAAGCCCCTGTAAGTCATGTAGCCATCATGGGTAGAAAAGGGTCATACTTTTTAGATAATTCCTTAGTGTTTTTTATCACAAACTAGTGGATCCACTTAGTAGTTAGGTTCTATACCCCGACAAGGTGGTGAGGCAAAACGTTGTATCATTACACAGCTCACAGTGATGATTGTCGATTAGAGAACCTTCCACAATTATATATTGTATTCTTATATACACAGATTTACCTTGTATTTTTTATATAAGCAGAGTTTATCTTTTATCGTTGCATACAAATAGAGTTATTTTGTATTTTTCAATACATTGAGTTGCTTTCTACTATTTTAAAAACTTTCCATATATTGTTGCTTTATATTGAGTTGAATATCCGCAGTTGAGTATCTAGAGTCAAGTATATAGAGTTGAGTATCCTAAGTTGAGTACCGAGAGCCGAGTACCTTATTGTTGAGATTGTGCCTTATTTTACTGAGTTGAATATCTTATAATTGAATTGAGCCTTATTTCACTGAGTTAAATATCTTATCACTGAGCTGAACCCCATTTTCTTTGAGTTTGATTGAACTATGTTTCTTTGAGTTGAGTGAGTTGAGAATAGGTAAATATGTTTCTATTCCACCATTTCAAACTTATGTTATGCTTTCGAATTTCCCTTACTTGCTCGTACATTCCATGTAACGAGTCATTTGGCATGCATCGTTTCGTAATGCAGTACAAGTACTCATGATCATCAATAGGCGCTGCATTGATATCACATGCAGTTCGAGTTATCTATAATGGGCCTCTTTGTAATGACCCGAAAAAATCATTTAAATAAATTTTACAAAGTTATCGTTTTACCCATCTCAATAGTTGCACCGAGTAATTTCTTGGTCAATCAGTTTGAGAATATTAAACTATTCATTTAACTATAATTATTAATTTATCTGTAATTTTAAATAATTTAATTATTAGACTATATCATTTGATCCATGTGGAAGAATAAATTGCAGCAAATAGGGTTTGATGTTTATAAGTAATAAAATATAAAATGGAGAAAAAGACAAAAAAAAATTGGAAAAAACTACTTAGATGCGGCAGCAATCAAACGTACAGAAAATTGCTTCAGGTAAAAACAAAAATATCAAAAGGTGCATTCAAATTCTTTTTTCTCAACTTAGTTTGTAAGTTATATAGTTTCTAGGTTAGTTGTTAAATTATTATTATTATATTCTGGAGTGAGAATCTCCAAATTGTTATATATGTATTAATTGTTGTTGCCAATTTGATTGTTGATTTGGAGAGATGATGATTGACTAATGATTAGATAAATGATATACAATATGAACAATGATTCAAGAGTTACTGTGGATTCGAGAGTTAGCGAACTATTTTGATATTTCCTCCAGATTCCCCCCTATAATCATCAAGTTATAAGTCAAAATTTGATAATATTAGTATATGAAATTGAATAATAGGTGTATTATATTATATGATTTTCATTAGATTTATGATATTGATGAAGTTGAACTTAAACCTATGCTTGGAATTTGGAAATATACAAGTTGATATGGTAATTGACATTAAGATTAGGAACTTGATTATATATTTGAATGAGTTTTTGGGTTTAATCTAGATATATAACATATGATTGTTGATTGTATTGGAATCTTATGAGTATTACATATTTGAATAGATTGCATTTATTTGGAATTCCAACGAAAGGGCATCACTCAAGTCCCTGAGTAATTGTTCGACCTTTTTAGGCAAGTGAATTTCTAACCCTTATTAAGTGTATGAAATTCATGTATTTCCTTGTGGTATGTGTTTGGGGGTAATGGGACTTGGTGAAGGGTTGAGTTGTCCACATTGATTAACTCTAATGATGAAAAAGGGGTAATAAAATGGAATGGGATTAATTCTTCTGTGATATGTTGAGAATCTTTGTGGCGGACATTGGTACGAATATCGGTGTTATAAAGGGAACATTTATTACTATATAAAGTGAATTGTAATCCAAGAATGCCAAAACATATGGACATTAACTGATATATTATTTACTTGACTTATTATTTTTTATTATGTTCTTTATTAAACTCGTATACTTGTGATAGCTCAGGTGGTTACATATCATATTGATATTTGATTGAGATGTATCATCCCTTTCATTGGAATCATATTTTTCACATGAATTGACATGAGATTTAGTATAAGTTAGGTATGTGGAGATCGTCCGTGCTGGGATGCTGAGATGTTAAGATTATAATTTGGGCACGTGGAGATCGTGTGTGCGGAATTTGTTTGATTTATAATAGTGCATTGAGATCGTCCTGAAAAACACCTGGAGATATTCCGTGTTGATATATGGACCTTCTGAGTCCCCCATGGGTCATGAACTCTTGTTGTATTTCCGAGGAGTAACATATATATGCGGTTGAGAGAGTAATTGGTATTCTGAGGCATAGCATTTCATGGTGTCATATTGCATTGCATCCCATGATATCCTTCATTATTGATGATTATGTGTTTTATTGGTGGTTGGAAAGTACTTGATATTTGATTTCCTCTATTTGATGAACTTTATCTTGTGTGTTGCTCATGTCGTGAATGCCTTTTGTGAAAGTTATAATAACTTTGTTGTTGACAATATGTAATTTGTTAAAGTGATCGTTGTTGAGATGGGTGTTATGTTAACTGTGAACAATTAGGTTAGGCTGGTTTTAAGCAGGTTGTAGTTGTGGAGGTTCGGTTGGTGTGTAAGAAGTACCTGTATTTCTGTAACATCTCACAAATTTTAATTAGCTAGGAATAAGCTAAAAAACTAAGAATATTCATTTTTGGATAGAAAAATATTTGGAAAATTGTCGAAGTTAAGAAAGTGAGTTTTGGTCATTTTCAAACGGCCATAATTTCTAGCTCATGATGAGTTAGAGATAGTTCTTCATCTGGTTGGAAAGCCCTTGGAGATATCTTTCCAACACCGCCAATTTGGCGCATTTTCGACATCATATGAAGGATATATGCCTATTAAAAGTTGGGTTGTTGAAGCAAGGAAAGTCTAATTCCGGATTCAAGGAAGGGCAAACTAGTCTTTTCACCACTTATTTTACTAATTCGTTTTAAGGGTTTATTAGGAGTAAAGATAAGCCTTAAGTCAGTTTTGAAAAATCAAATTCATGCTTAGAGCTTGGATAAGAGAGAAAAGAAGAAGAGATGGGACAAAAGTCAAGAATTCCCCAAGAACATCAAGAACTTCGAGTTGATTTCATCGGGTGTGATCCCTATCAAGGTATGTAAGATCTTTTGTGTTGAGTTAGCTCACCCACACACTAAGTTGTTTCAATCAGCGATTTGTGAGTTGTTTACATGTTAAAGGTGATGTTCTTGAACAAAAATGTTGAATTCTCGTTGATTGAATTGTTGGATGCCTATTGTTGTTTGATTCTTGTTCCTCCAGGCTGTTTCCGAGTTGAATCTACTAGTCATAGAGGTTACCAATGGTCCCAAGTGTTTGGTGAATGAATGAGGCAGATTTGTAGGGTTAAAACGATTTGAAAAATTTGTCAGACATACCTGGACAAGGCTAGGCGCATCACGCTTGCAGTTCACTAGAAACTTGCCTCAGTCACTTGGGGCCTAGTGCGGCGCATCACTAGTGCACCAGAATCACTCCTCAATCACTTGAGGCTGGCGCGACGCTGCTCGAGTGCGCCTGAGTCGCTGTTTTTCACCCAGTTTTCATAGTTTAGCCTAGTTAAGCCCTACTAATGTATATTAACAGTCTCCAGCGATTCTAATTACTTTAAATGATTTCTAAACACCTAGGAATCACAAAAACACAAATCATAACCTGAATTCATAATTCAATCAAGGAAAGGTAGGATCAAAGTCAAGGAAGTTAAGAGTCGAGTCTAAAGTTAAGAAGCTAGTCCAAAGCAAAGTTCTTAAAGGTTTTCAAGAATCTTTATTAAATAATTTAACTTCATTTTAAGGCCCAAGTTTCAAGTTAAAGTAAGAGTAAAAGTTGAAGTCGTTCCTTGAAGAAATATAAGGGAACTAAGGAAAATAAGTACTCGCTAAAAGTTCATAAAGGTTTTTACATTTAAGTTAAGAGGAAACTAAGATTTCCCAAAAGAGTTTTGAACAAGAAAAGGGAACATTGATTCCAAGAGAGCCTTTTAAAGCTAAGTGTTGAGAAACTATCTCAACCCAAAAAAAGGAAGTTATTTTAAAAGCAGGAGCTAAAGTATGTTTTGGGAGTAGTATTGAGAACCAATGTGGGGATGAGACTTTATATTAACTCAAGTCTCCATAAAAACCATGTATATGGGTATTGGGTCATACTTTTTAGATGATCACGTAAGTTAAACTAGTGGATCCACTAAGTTAAGGAGTTCTATGCCAGGGCAAAGTATATGACAGTTGTAACGCTAAAAAGCAAACTAGGTGAAACTAGAGACAAGCATGAGTGTGATGAGGTTTTAAAGTCCTTAAATAGTTATTTATGATTTTATTAGGCAGTGTGTAATGTTTGGTTAAGTTTGGAAGTGAAACGTCAAGGGACGTCTATGACGTTCGACGACTAGACGTCTATGTGCTTATATGAGTGTGCCTTAGCATGTTTGAAGTGTTGTTTAGGGTCCAAATTGATGGTGAGAGTTCCTAAGACCTATATGACCATGTATAGGGGTTTAAAATCCGGGTACAACTCAACCTAGGACCCACGAAGGGTCCTAGAAGAGCACCCAAGACTTGGCAACAAAACTGCCAAGACTGCCTCAATCGACGCCCCTCACCTACGGCCAGTAGGCTGAACGACGCCCGTCGTTGGGCGCGTAGCTCCACCCTTAGTGGTGGGAGCTTAACCCTCATGTGACCAGACTGAGGCTCAACCAACGCCGCAGCAAGACGGGTCGTCGACCAGGCGACACCCAGTAGCTAGGGATCGTTGATGGTCACTCTAAAGATGTCAAAAATTCTGCCACGGCTTGGGGTGTTTTGGTAAATTCACCACAAGTCTTTTGTGAACCATGGATGATTATTTTAGGGTCTTTAGGGTATTTTAAGTTTGTTTTAATTCATAGACCTAGAAAATATTTCATTTTCAAATATCCAAACCCCTCCCTCAAGAAAGAACTCTTCCAAACTCCATAGAAGCTAGAACTCAAGGAAGGGATAAAGGTGAAGGTTGTGGACGTTTTATTCATCAAAATTTTGTGGGTTTTTTCTCATTGAGGTATGGTAGGCATCCTTGAACCTTCTTTCATTCAAGGAGTCATTTTAAAGAGATTTCAAAAAGGTTTTTCAAACTCCAACTTCTTCTATCTTTTACTCTAAGCATGGGTCTTAGCATGAAAACGTTTTAATAATTGAAATAAGTTGTTTTTAGTGTTAGTTGATGATTTTCAAGTCAAAACATCAATGAACCCATTCTCATGCACATTTCCAACTTTTAGCTTATGAAGTGGGTTTAATGTAAATATCTTGATAATACTATAAAATGTTAGAATTGTATTTATTTATGTTATATTATGATTAGCTACTGCCTTAAAGACTATTTTATGATGATTTATTGAAGAAATTGATAAAAGATGGTGAAAGCTTGGAGGAATGGTAAGTTGGTTACATTGTTTAGTACTTATTGCGAAATGCTCTTAAGTGGTATGGTCCACTTTTGGCGGCGTTGTTTACTTGAAGTATATGGATATATGTCTGAATATGTGTATTGTGATTATGGCCATGAAGACATGGTATGTGAATTAGAGTAATGATGGTGATGATGTTCAAATTGATATTCTTTACGAAGCTTGAATTGTATGTATTGTAGAGATTATGTTAAATGAAGTATGTGTATATGTGAAGAATGCTAGTGTGTGAAATATGATGAATGAAGGTGTAAGAATGTTTAAATTTCAATGTTATGAAATAGTGATTATGTGAAAGGTGTGCTCACATTTACACACTCTCACACACACTTTGAACGAATGAAAATGAATGTGAATGGGGGATTGTAGGGTGGACACTCTTCGTGAGTAGAGATGAAGTGTATAGATCATTCCCTACTCTTCCTAAAAATCTCTAGTAATGAAAAAGGGGAGTTTTGGGGTGAACACTTTTCATGAGTTGAGATGAAATGTTTAGTAGCAACCTCACTATTCCCAAGAGCTTTCTAAGATAGGTTGGAGGTAGGATACCCTTCGTGAGTTGAGATGTGGTGTTCCATTGTGACCTATAGGGATAAGTACCCTTTCTGAGTTGAGATGTGGTATCCAATGTACCTCTTGAGATGAGTACTCCTCGTTAGTGGAAAATGAGTTACTTAGAAGCAATCTCTTTATCCCTTACTATGCGCCCACATAGGTATAGCTATTGGATATTCCATGTAAAGACTAACAGAATGACCCTACCCTAGGAAAGTGGGGATCCCTCATACGGTAAGGGTTAAAGTTATCCCCCACGAAAGAATGTAATGAACTAAGTCTTCTAAAGATTTTACTACTTAGGGATGATGGTGGTATGAGACGCTATCTATCCATTGCACGAGTAGGCATTTGAAAGGGGGATCTTAGTGTGTCTTTATATGCAATGTATGAAAGGGTCATTATGTGACGTAAATGAAGTTAGGTGACTTAATGTCTAATGTTAAGAAATCATGTTAAAGTTATGTCTTGTATGATGAAGTTAATGAATGATGAATGTGGTGTGCTTGATCTAAGGGAACCCTCAAGGAGCACTTGGTGGGAGTAGTAGTACGGAATACTACTTTCACATTGCACTTTGTATAACTTGGGAGTTGTCTTGGAGAAGGGCACTTATGTGAAGTCCTGAAGGGCACTTATGTGAAGTCCTAAAATGCAAGTATGTTTCTCTAGTGTCTAGTTATGGATTGTAGACTTGTTACCCGTGCGAAGTAATCCTATGGTAGGTAGTCTTGAGGATCACTTAGTTGTTTATTGAAGGGATTGCATTGGCGGTTCCTTCATTTCTTCAAAAAGAGTATATAAGAACTAAGTATTCCCAAAGAGTAAATGTTTTCACATTTAAACAATAGAGGAAACACTAATTTCTAAGTGATATTTTGAGCTAGTTTTTGAGCATTTATCTTAAACCACAGAAAGAGTTTTTATTTTTAAGCATATGAGCTGAGTATTTTGGTAGTAGAATTGAGCACTGATGTGGGGACGAGTTCATAGAAACTCAATATCTCCATAAACCATGTAGTCAATGCAGGTAGAAAGGGTCATACTTAATGATTCCTTAGTGCTTTTTAGCATAGACTAGTGGATACACTTAGTTGAAGTGTTTTGTATCCCGGCAAGTTATAGGACAACTCTGGAAGCGAGGGCAAGACATTGTATCATCACTTTAGCTCATAGTGATGGTTGTCGGTTAGAGAAACACCCACAAAATAATATTTCCTTACTATATATGTATATTGAGTTGTTACTTACTATTTTAAATGTTTTATATAAAAGAGATCCTTGATGTTGTTTATTTATGCATTGAGTTGAGTATCCATGAGTTGAGAATTAATTTCAACCTTATGTCATGCTTAGTTTTCCCCTCACAAGCTCGTACATTCAATGTACTGATACAATTTGGCCTGCATAATTTTTTGATGCAGATACAAGTAATCAGGATGAACATCCAGTGCCTCGTTGATCTAATTGAGCATCTCAGAGGTTGTTGGTGAGCTCCTTGCTTTCTAGAGGTTCCCTTAGCTTATATTTTGTTTTATTGCTTTTGGCTACTTTAGTTGATTGGATGATCAGGGGTCTTTTCCCAACATATCTCTTAGGATCTAGAGGCTTCATAGACATTTAGATATGAGTTCTTTAGTCATATTCATTCAGTTGTTTGTTTTAAGACTTGAGTTTGCCTTATTGGCTAGTTCAATGTTTTCTTTGTAGCATTCTAGTTTTTATATAAGTTTAGTTTATCTTTGTTACATTAACTCTTTCTTTGAGTAGTAAGCCATGTCAAGGGTTCACTTGGGGCCAATGATGGTTCTCGAGTACCACTCCCGCCTAGGGTGTAGGTTCGGCGTGTGACATGCATCTTTTATCTCTCAAATTAATTTTAACTAAAATATTATAGCATAAATTCATTTAATTTTTTCACAAAATAATCCCGCGAAGTGTGGTTGAATTCCCAGTTGAGAAAATAAATCAATAAGAACGGAAAGATGTAATACTAAAACTCTAATGTATGACATAAATGAGATACCACACCGAAATATAAAACAAATAACCCATAGTCTGAGAATGTATTGTTCTGAAAATATGGACAAGAACAATAGAGGAATTGTACATCCTGGAAGAATAGCTCACGCTTGAATTCGAAGCTAGACATTCCTAATTGAAGTCCCGAATCATCTATTGAGATACGTCATGTAATATACAAGGAAAGAATAGGTGCAATATCAATACACAAACCATAATGTAAATGTAAGCAATTTACCACAATATAGTAACATAAATCCACACATATAACGCAACCACCTAATCTGAGTCACATATCATGAAGAAAGAAAATTGTATTCTTTAAGCAATATAACAAAAACATGCACTCTAAAAAATAGATTTTAGTGATATGGAGGGAAAATCAAATTAAAATTTGTCCAATTCTTTTTTATCATGCCATATGTTTTTTTTATTATGCCACCAATTGGTTTAGTGGAGAGTTTTTTCCTCTCCATTTAAATTTTAATAGTCTTAAGATAGTTGTAATATAAAGAGAAAGTTTTCACACTGGTGGGAGAAGCCATCTTTTAGGTAGAGCTGGACCAGATCTTTAATTAGATTGAAAGATTCATTTTTCATAATTTCGTTATTTATTTTGAACAAATTTTTTATTTAAAATTTGAATCTAATTATAAAATTTTAAATTAAACAAAAAAAATTTACCTTTTCAGAAAGGAAATAACTAAAGATTACGTTTGTTTAGAAAATGAGTGACTCTTCATGAAAAGTTTCCTTATTAGATTTAATTTATAAAAACAAAATATTTTCAAAAGTAGTATTCAGTTGCACATATGTTTTATGTTTTTTTTTTGTATCCATACAAAGAAATATTTGTCATCCCTTAAATAATATACAACTAATAACTCTTGAAAGTTAGTGATTTTTGACGGTTCAAAGCTTTAGTTTCTTTATTATTTTTCTTCTAACTGTATATATATATATATATATATATATATATATATATATATATATAGACAAGAATTAAACTACAATTTTTAAACTAGAATTTATACTTTTAATAATATTTCATTCTGAAGTCTTTATATTTGGTCTGTGAATGAAAATATAACGTAATTACAAAAAAAAATTAATGAAGTTGATAAATATTACATTCTCAAGTCCTTCCTTTTCAATTTCCTCAATCTTTTCTATATAAATTTATATGTACTTTAATGAAGATTCATATATAAATTTATTACTCTCTTCTTGATCATATTTGTTTGTGAATTAACAAAAAGAAGTACACGAAGGTGATATATATTTTATTATCAAGTATTTCTTTTTATTTCTATATATTTATACTTTTTTTTTGATATTTTGTTTATGTTTTTATTATCATTCATCAAGGAAGTATGATTTTAAAAATGTCTTTGTAATTCTTAAGATGTGTTGTAAGTATGCAGTTATTCTTTCTAATAGTCAGTTTTTTTTAATATAATATAGTTTGATAATAATATTTGTTAGATTTCAAGAAATGATTATTATGTGTATTTTAGTACTATTGGAAAATTAATATACAAATATATAACATATAATTTAAATTTCTTTTTTTATTTTGATATAATTATTATTAATTAGTACATGATATTTTATTATTTATTTTATTCAATTGATTGCATAAGATGAAGAGTTTGACATATGGATAAAAATATGGTGGTGGATCACTTGCAAATGAAGATGACATGTCACGACCCCGGCCGTCGTGATTGACACCTACACTAACACTCCGGTGAGTGTAACAACCCTAAAAATGAGCTAATGAAACTAGAGCCTAATGTGTGCGTGTTTGGTTCATCTTGATTTTTGTTGGTGTTTGATTTTTCCCCGAGTCATGGTTGAACAAATTAGAGTTTAAACGTCAAGATACGACTATAACGTCGTGAAACTATTGAGTTGAGCTAGTGTGTTGTGGAGTTTTGGAATGTTGTATGAGGGTTCAAACTCATGGAAATGACTCGCGTACTTAGAATGACATGTTTATGGTTCAAACTTCCGGGTACGACTCCCCAAGGACCACTCAAGTAGTCCTTGAGGAGGACCCCAACATTTGCCTAAAAGCTGTCAGAAACAGCTTGACTCACGAGACCCGTTCACGGCCAATAGATCAATTTACAACTCGTGGGTCTTGGGCATGGATCACGGTTGTGTAGGTCTTCAATAAAGGTATCCTCTGAACCAAACGACGGAACAACAGCACAAGGTGTCAAACCATCCAAGGTCCATATATGGTGAGCCTTTGATGACACCTGCAATGCTGTCAAGTTCACAGCTAAGTAAGGGATGAATCGGGAAATTCACCCCAAGTTCCAACTAATGTTTGGACAACAATTTTAAGACATTTAAGGTATTTTAAGAGTATTAAAACATTAAAAACCTAATTTATACTTCATCTCTTAAATCAAAACCCTCTCTTTCAAAATATCATCTCTCTAGATCTCCATTGGAGATAAAGGTCAAGTTCAAGCTAGGATTGGGGTATTTCAAGGTGTTTCTTCTTCAATTTCGTGGGATTATTCAAGTATAAGGTATGGTTATCCTTCATCTAGGGATAGTTTCCATCCCTAGAGTCAATTTTCAATGTCTTCAAGTTCAAGAGAAACACCAATTTCACTCAATCTCATGGGCTCTTGCATCAAACATTTTCAAATAATAAATTAAGATTATATTGATGTTTAGTTGATGGTTTAAAATGAAAAATTCTATGAACCCATAACTTCTCAAAATTTCTCAAATTGTGCCTTATGATGTGGGTTATTGATTATGAATGGATGTTGATAAATGTAACGCCCCGAGCCTACACCCCGGATGTGGCTGACACTCGAAACCATTGTTGGCCCCAAGTGAACCTCTAGCCTGACTTACTTAACTCAACGGAAGGCAACAATCATATTTATAATAATAAAAGAACTTAATTGAATTAATTATAAAAATACTGGGAATATTTCAAAGATTAAACATTCGACTCTGGCCAGAAATGGCAACCCAAGTCTTAACAATAAGAAAAGATAATGAAAAGACTAAAGGATTAACATTTGACTGACTATGAAGCCTCTAAAACAACTGAGATGTATGTTGGCACAAACCCCACAACATCTTAATGAACTAACTAGAAAGCAATGAAAATAGGTCCTCCAGGATGCAAGGAGGCTCACGACTGACTCTGAACTTTACACTGGATCAACGGTATACTGGAATGTTGATCCTAGTTACTTGTGTCTGAATGATAAGACGATGCAGGACAACTGGCATCAATACATTGAATGTACGAGTATATAAGTTGGAATGCTAAACAATATAAGCTTGAAAGTAATCTGAAATAAACCAAAGAACTTACTTGGTTCAACTCAACTCAACATAAATGAACTCATTTCAATATAAGTAAGTTTAAAACAAGGGCAATATGAAGAAAAACAGTTTAAAACATGATGTCAACATTGTGTGTGTGCAAAGATACAATTAACTATGAGATGTATGTAAAAATATAAATAAATTAATATATATAAAAATACAATAACTTCAATGGAAGTTTCTTTAACCGACAACCATCACATAAGAGCTATAGTGATGATACGACGCTCTACCTCACGCTGTCAGTGCATCCTATACCGGCTAAAAGTATAGGACCTGAACTGCCTAATGGATCTACTAGTCTACTGTAAAAGGGTTCATCTAAAAAGTATGATCCTTTTCTACCCATGGTGGCTACATGGTTTTATGGAGACATGAGTTACATGAACTCATACTCGTCCCCAGTTCGGTGTCCAATACTACTACCAAAATATACTTGCTCTTATGTTCTTAAAACATACTTCTTCTTTGGTTTGAGATTAGTGCTCAGCAACTTAGCTCAAATACTATATTATAAATCTCAGTTTTCCTGCTTGTTCCATTTATAAATCTATTACTTTTTTCTAAAAACTAGCCCGAAGGCTCTTTGGAAACTCGTTTCCGTTCTTATTAGAATTTGAAAACATTAACTCTTTGGGAATACATAGTCCTGATATACTCTCTTGAAGAAATGAATTCAACTCTTTACTCTTTACTTAAATTGAGGCAGGAGCTTAAAATAAAGTTAATCATTTAATAGACCCTTGAAAACTTTGATGAACTTCACTTGACTTGGCTCTTAACTTTAGTTGGATTTACTCTTAACTTTACTTTAATTTACTCTTAACTTTCCTTGAATTTGAAATGGATTCAAGAATTAGAATTCATGGTAGGAAAGGTCTCTTGATGTTTAGGAATGATTTGGAATAGCTAAACTTTAGAAAAGTTACAAAATCACCGTCTTGGAACAAGTCTGCGATGCAGAGATGTTCCTAAATAATTATTCGTGAAATTTAATTTTGAGACAGTGGAGTCCGCGACGCGGAGCAAATTTTTTTTCACTAGGGGAACAAGTTCATGAACCTTACTCGACTTTTTCGTTCTTCATTTTCAGCCCCAATCCACCTAAATTCAATTATCTTCCTCGAATTCGTTTTAAATCCTGATGCCTAGCATGTATACACAAGAAAATAACTTAAAGAAACCCTAAACTCAATTTAAGGATCTCATAAACTTCTCAATTCATCTTAATTCAATAACAACATTCGAATTCAAAAATATATGTCAAGAACATAACTTTCCAACTCTTCTAGGACGAATTTCACAGAATTGAACATGCTTGGTGCGTAAGTGGATGAACCCAACACTATGAGAGACTCACACACCTGGTAGGATCAAATCCTTGAAGAAATCACAAATCAAAAGCTCTCAAATGACGACTCTTGCTTTTCCTCTTCTCTTTTCTCTTGTGTTCTTTCTCAAAAAATCCTAACTCTATTTTTCGAAAGCGTAAATTGAACCCAGTCAGATTAAACCGTAAAAATATTATTTAAAAGGAATTAATTAAGTTGGGTAAGGAAAATACCAAACTACCCTTCAAAATTCCGGATTGGACTTTCCTTATTCCTAAAGCCCAACTTCCAAAGGCATAACTCACTCATCCGAACTCAAAATTGTGCAAACTCCGCAGTGTTGAAAAGATTGTTTCAAGGAATTTCCAACCATACTGGAAGTATACCTAAATCATCCTGATCTAGAAGTTATGGTTGTTTCAAGTTCACCAAAAACTCACTTTTTCTAACTTAACTAAATTTCCGGATTTTTAATTCTTTCCAAAAATGACCATTTCCTATTTAAGCTTCTTCTTTGTAATTTCAATTTGCGAGATGTTACAATATCTCCCCCTTGGGATCATTCTTCCTCTAAGGAGTTACTCCTACTAGGATAAAGGTGATAATATCTTGTTGAATCACCCTACAAGCAAATGCAACAAAAAACATTTTCACTCACAATTTAAAGAGTACTAAGAAGAGAAGTAGTACTTTGGTCAGCATTTTCTCTGGATTCAAAGAGATGTGGATATCTATTCTTCATATCCTCTTTGTCTTTCCAAGTAGCTTCCTCAATAAATTTTTTCCTCCAAAGGACTTTGACTGAAGCTACTTCTTTTCTTCTGTATTGGCGAACTTGGTGATCTAGAATCTGAACAGGAATATCCCCATAAGATAGAATATTCGTGATCCCAATATTTTTAGTTTATATGATCAATGATGGATCGCCCACGCACTTTTTCAATATAGAGATATGAAACACGGGATGAACTGCTGCTAACTCTTATGGTAGCCCTAACTCATATGCTAAATTGGCAATCCTCCTGGATATTATTCTATAAGGTCCAATATATCGGGGTCTAAGTTTCCCTTTTTACCAAGCCTCATAACACCTTTCATGCGTGAAACTTTTAGGTAAACCCAATAATCTACTTCAAACTCTAACAACCTTCTCCTAACATCAGTGTAGGATTTTTGATGACTCTGCGCCATTTTCAACCTCTCTTGAATAACCTTTACCTTTTCCATAGCTTGATGAACCAAATCTATCCCTCCCTATCAACCCTTCTTCACCAACTTCAAACCATCCAATAGGAGATCTACATCTTCTCCCAGAAAGAGCTTCATATGGAGCTATTTGGATGGTAGAGTCATAAATTCTGTTGTAATCAAACCAATGAGAAGTAGGTATCATCCCAATTTCCTTTGAAAATAAATCACGCAAGACCTCAACATATCTTCTAATGTTTGAATGGTACGCCCTGCTTTTCCATCTGGCTGAGGATGAATGTAGTATTCAAGATTATCTTTGAACCCAAACCTTTCTAAAAATATTTCCAGAACCATGCAGTAAATTGTGCACATCTATCTAGAATAATGGAGACTAGGACTCCCTGAAGTCTCCTTAATGTACAACTTAGCATAATTTTCTGCCGAATAGGTAGTCTTTACTGGCAAAAGGTGGGATGCTTTTGTCATTCTATCGAGAATCACCTAAATCTGCCTGTGATATCTATGTAAACTAGTGATGAAGTCCATAGAGATCATCTCGCACTTCTATTCCGTATGTCCTATATTATGAGCCAAACCATCAGGCCTTTGGTTCTCTACTTTAACTTGTTGGCAATCGGGACACTCAACAACAAATTCTGCAATGCCCTTCTCCATGCTACTCCACCTATACACCTCTCTCAAATTGTGATACATCTTTGTGGAATCCGTATGAATGGAATATCTGGAGCTATGAGCTTCCTCCATGATCTTCTCTTGAAGTTCATCCACCATTGGTATACACAACCTACCTTATACCTCAATACACAATCTCCCCCTTGTTCAAAAGCTAATACTCTTTGCTTTTATGAACATTTGCCTTCAATTCAAGCAAAATAAGATATTGGTCTTGCTTTACTTTCACCTATCACACTAATGATGACTTAGTTCCATTCGTCACCACTATTCCTCCTTCTATGAAATCCATAAGTCTGACTTTCAAGCGTGCAAGTTTGTGCACATCTTTTGCTATCTCTCTCTTTCCCTCCTCAAAATGGGCGGTACTACCCATAGACAACCTTCTGAAGGAATCAACAACAACATTAGCCTTACATGGGTGGTAAACAATACTCATGTCATAATCTTTGAGTAACTTTAGCCACCTTCTCTGTTTGAGATTAAAATCTTTCTAACTAAACACAAACTGAAGACTCTTGTAATCGATACACACATCCACATGAACACTACAAAGATAGCGACACCACATTTTCAAAACGAATTCTACAACAGCCAACTCTAAGTTATGGGTTGGCAATTCTTCTCATGAACTTTCAACTGTCTGGAGGCATAAGCTATAACTTTGCCATTTTGCACTAACACAATACAAACCAACTCTTGATGCATCATAATACACCACAAAACCTTGAGTACCTTCTGGTAAAGTCAAAACTGGTAGTAGTCAACTTCTTTTTCAATTCCTGAATGCTTTTCTCATAAGTTTTAGACCATTGAAACTTAACTATCTTCTAAGTCAATTTGATCAAATAAAACCCTTATCTAGAAAATCCTTCAATCGCTATTTTTACAATTTCAACTCTGCTGGGGCCATTCAATATTGAAAAATAAAGATAGGATGAGTATCTTCAATGATGTCTATTGCGATCAAATTGCACGCGCAAGTGCATGTGTTCCTACGAGTAATATAATGGCTCTTAATAAGGAGTCAGGTATCGTACCCATAGGAACTACCAACTAGACTCTATTTATATTTCCAATTCTTAACTCAAAACAAATGTAATGTCCAGATTTTATAAAGAGTATTACTAAATTTTATGTCTAACTAAAACTAGCTACAGTGATTCAATTCGAAACTTGCAAACAATATTATAGGCAAGATACAGGACTGCGGATATTATCAGGACTCGTGAACTTGCTATCATCTAATAAAGGTTGTCTTGAACATCGTTGAACCACAGGGTTAGATATATGATCATGGTCTCTCTACCCCTAATATCATACAACAATCACAACCTTAACTACATCGCTGAGCGAGGATAAGTTGAATAAAAGTTGAGCATTAAGTTATCTTCCTGCATGATGATCCTAGTAAGGTCTCTAGGCATATCTCTATCCTAGAAACAAATCAACTGTATCTATTTAGAGTCAACCAAACTTCTTACTTTCCATGTTCTATCCTCTTATTCCTCTCTCGAGTTCAATTCGGACAATAGATTTATTTCTATGGTTGCCAATCATGAAATACAACAAGCAAGAAAGTAAGAACGAATCATAGCTAAATCTTGCTAAAACCCTTATCAAATTAAGATAACTTCATTGATCCTGTAGCCACAACCCAAGAACTAGGGTAATTAGCTACTCATAATCTTCAAAAGATATTCGAAATTGTCAAAATCATTCCAAAGAATTACAAGATAAGAAGAATAGATAGCAGACCTAAAAAATTCGAAGACTCTTTCCTGATGACTTGCCTTCAAAAATTCGAAAAAAAGAACCCTCAGCAAATAACATTAAGGCCCTAATTTATAATAAATTCTGGATTTCAAATTTCAGGCTCTGCATCACACGACGCGGGGCTAACACGAGGTGCACTGCTTTGCGATTTATTTTCAACTGAGTTTTAGCACTTAACTGCGCGACGCGGAGACTACACGCAGTCTTCTATTTAGAAGATTTATTCAAGCTTGAGATTTCTCTACCATCTCTGCGACGCAGAGCTGGCACGCAAATGCTTTGTGCACATTTCTTGCTTCATTTTACTTCGCTTCATCCTTAGATTTCCTTGTCACTTATTTTTAACCCCTTTTAGTGCAGATATCTTTGACCTCACCTTTCTGCACATCTAATCATGTTGGTTAGTTCGGAAACAAAAAATTCACTAAATAAGACTCTTAACCTAGACTTAACAGCTTCAAACTAAGCCACCATGTAGGCATACATAGCATTATGGGCATGTAAATATGCCCAAGATCACTACCCCACACTTAAAAGCCTTATTCGTCCTCGAAAAATTTCTAATGACTCCTAGACATGGACTCTACTTAGACCTTGCCTCTATCGTCTTTTCTTCATGCTTCCTTATATGACATGCTACTAATTCAATCATGCTAAGACAACTTCCTGCACCCATACTCGTACTTCTCTATGTACTTTCTCGTATCACTTTACCTCCTGCAACAAGTGCCTCTCACGCCAAAGAATACTCCGCTTACACACAATATTATTTCACCTAATCAACAGATTTTTCATCAAACCATCTCATTCTCCCAACAGAAGTCACATGTATGCATTGAGAACCATAAGCTTGCCCATTATGTACATCTCTACTGCTGATATGTATTATACTCAAAGATCAACCAGGACTTGTTAAGGTTGTAATGTCGGCTTAGGGTCACGGGAGATCAATGTATATGAAAATAGTGACTTGTTCTCCCTAATGCACTATGCTTGACTTTGACTTTGTAAATCACCTTTCTCTTCCCCACCTTCCTGTTTAACATGTTTTATCGAATTTAATCTTTCCCCCTTCTCTTATTTTCAGATCCTAATATGTATTTTTCTCCCATTATTGTAATTTTTTTTCTTTTGCTTCTTTGACCCTTCTTATATCGGGGTATTACTTTGCCTTTTTATTTTGATTTTCCCTTCACACTTACTTCCTCCCTTCCTTTGAATAGATCTCCTTAGTCTAGTCCCTCAGCCTAACACGGTGCATTAAGGATCGGGATCAATGTTAGGGGATCAATAAAGGGGATACAACTTATTTTCAGGGTTTCAACAAAGGGTAGGTCAAAGGCTCAAGGGGGATGACTAAGGAATGAGATGAGGCTCCATTTCTACAATAATTTCCAAAGAAGGCCTGCTATCATCTTTTTGGGTACCACACAATCATATTTTACTTCAATAACAACCTGGGCAAGTTCTAGACTCAATTAGCATAAAAGTGACTATACCATAACTCACCACTCATGGCTCACGTTGCATTCAAAAAGATCAACTCAGTCCATTATATGTTACACGAGAGGGTCATTTCAGCTTAAGTTGTACTTTTCTATAGCATGACAAATAGTTGCACTTCATATATCCTTCAATTTAATATCTCTTTTCGTATAGACGTTTTTTCAATGAATTACGATTTCAGCACGACCCACCATAGACTCGATCTACGACGTTCACCCTGAAGACGGTCGTCGTCCATCTATCATTGGGCAGTCTGACTTAATTTGTGACTACTACAGACTTACTTCTAACAAATAAAAATATTTTTTTGTACCGTTCAAAGGGACTCTCCTTGGCTAAAGAACCTTAAAAAACTACGAAGAAACCCAAACACAAAACATAGTCTTGAAACATAAACAAAACAAACTGCAAGCATACACAGAAAATGCTACCCCCCACCCCACACTTAAAAAATAGCACTGTCTACAGTGCACATAAAACATACTAAAGCAAATCACAGGGTAAGGGAAGCACTCCCTGATTAATCCTCCATCCCATCATCAATGCCGGTTGGAAGAGGCTCAATTTCATCCTCCAAGTCCGACTCAATATTGGAGCCAGTTCGTAAGTTATCCGCATCAGTTGGGACATCATCACCAAATGGCTCAACAAACATTTGTCCTATCCCCAATAGTGCATTAGCATGCGCATTCAAGGAATATTGGCGGCTGACCTCATCAAGCTCAGACCAATTTGACGGTCGAACCCCGGTCTTGTGCCGCAACATCTCCAATCCTTACATTCGAACCATAATCAACTTGTCCCGTATGTTCGTCTCTACAGTGATAAGAGTGGGGCCTAACTTAGTATCAGGCCCTTTTGCCCGAGTAACATCCACAGCTGCAGGGTATAAAGGAGCAATGTAATCCACAGTTTCTTCCGGAACACCTGCACGATGACACATGTTAGTGATAAGTCCCCCAAATGCATACTGGTGGCCCTTATGTCTCTAGCCTTTCGCATAGCTGATTTAATAATTGCTCTGATATTTAGCTACGTGTTCGTCATCAATGCGAATACCAAACACAGCCAGTCACATTTAATGTCAGTTTAATGTAGCCCGGGTACCAAACAATTCCTAACAAGTTTTAACAAAACATGAGTCTCGCGTAGCATATGGGCGTAGGGAAGCGTCTTGTGATACCGCTTCCGACTATGATGAGTCCACTAAGCCATGGACCGAGGTCCACACATTTAATGACGAATTTCCTTATACGGTGGCCGAATGTTCAACTGGTTAACACCAAAGGGTTGGTGCCATCCGCTGTGCCCAGAATCTTATTTATACTGGTTGGGGTGATAGACACATTCCGACCACGTACAATGACAAAGTGAGAGTGAGTGTAGGGAATCCAGTTAGCATAAAATTCACAAACCATGCTTAGATTACACTCATATGGTTCCTGAAATATGAACCCCAAGTGCAACTCTTGTATCCACCTCACAATTTTTGGGAACTCTCGGAGCAGACTGTCCCTATCCACACACACATTCAAGAAATAGGATGAATATGTGTGACTCCTATACCACGCTTGCCCTCCTTGGCTACTGTTTTCAGCCCATATATGCAAGTCTTTCTTCTGGAAGCAGGGGTGCGAGTAGAACATTCCCACTTCTAGGCCTCTTCTTCTGAGACCCTTGAGTAGCCGTTTGTCCTGACCTCTGTGATGAAGACATAGTACCTGCTAAAGGAAACACAATTTAACTCATCATAGTTTATGCCTAACGGAGGTATATTCCACCCCACACTTGAGAACCAACAACGTCCAACTTAGGTACACATAGTTCCCCACATACTACTATGTCACCCTTAACCCATTACAACATTGCAAGGATTGGTCACCAATTTGACCCAAAAACGACCACTTGTCATCAACAACGATAACACCTCCCCAAAATGTCACAACACAGTAGACATATATTCAGCGATATTGTTGGATACTCAAGAATTCACCAACCACATAAAGCATAATTCTCAATTCATAACAACCACACATGAAAATCAACAATTCCCAATGTCTAGTGATGAGAACCCCAAACACCCCCTAATTTGTGCTACCTTATGCTTGTATGAATACTAATTCCTACTCAAGACTTCGAAACCACAACAACCTCAATCATGAAACACTTCCCCCAAAGTTTTCCTACCCCCACTATGCAATTTCATCTTATTATTGTTACATCAAGAATGATAACGAGGAACATACCTCGAGAGTTGATCGTTCTCACGTGCAAGAGAAAGAAGGAAGCAATTTGGGGCTTAGGCAACGCGAGAGGATTGATTATCGTTAGGAAATTAGGGAGAAAAGAGGGAGGGAGGCGCGATGGGGGAAGGGATATAGGGTATTAGGCCGATTTATCGATTTATTATTTCTGAAGTGGGAAATTTGGGGAATGGTCAGGTATTTTTATTTGTAAATGGGTAAAACCCATTTTAATTAATGAAAGTCAAGAAAATTACCTGGACCTTATGACGCGCGAATGACACGAGGTCCACTGAAATTTTAATTCCAGTTGACCCAAGAATACTCAACACAGTGCACGACATGGAATTGACACGGGCCGGTGTATTTTTGTGACGTAAATTACTTTTACCGTCGAAATCAATTTGACACTCTCGCTTCGCGATGCATGCTGAACACAAGGTATTCTGCCTTGAATTTTTTCAGGCGAGGCTAAATTGGAGACTAGCCTCTCTACGCAGCTGTCACGAGGTTCACTGTCTCAAATTTCAGCACTTCACCTCGCGATGCGCAGCTGTCACTTGGTCCACTGCCTCTTCGTCCTTGGATGCTAAGTCCTGCATAAACAACCCATTAATGTAAACCTTGATGGGTTGCCTCCCATCCAGCGCCGTAGTTATGGCCAAGGCATGACTCATATTATATTTTTTTAGCTTAAGCTAAAGCAAATCAAACCTAACTATTACAATAAATCACATGTTGCCTCCCGTGGAGCGCCTAAATTAACATCACGGCACGACCCATCCCAGAACTCACTCCTCATCTAGAGTTATCTCTTCAACCTCATGATCCACATCCTTGCCAACGTAATGCTTGACCCTTTGTCCATTTACAAGGAATCTGGAACTATCACCTTTATTTCATAACTCAATTGCACCGTGTTGAGTCAGTCGCACCCCTTCAAACGGACCACTCCATTTCGACCGGAGTTTCCCTAGAAACAATTTCAACCTCGAGTTGAACAATAACACCTGTTGTCCTGGCTCAAATGTGTGTGACACTATGTAATTGTCATGCCACCGTTTAGTTTTTTCCTTATTCAACTTTGCATTCTCATATGCATGCAGCCTGAACTCCTCGAGCTCATGAAATTGGGTTACTCTGTTTCGACCAGCTAGCTCAGTATCCAGATTTAGCTTATTTATTGCCCAATATGCCTTATTTTCTAATTTAGCGGGCAAGTGGCATGCTTTTCCAAACACCATTCGGTAGGGAGAAGTCCCCATTGGTGTCTTCTACGTAGTTCTATATGCCCATAAAGCATCATCTAGCTTATCTGACCAATCCATCCTTTAAGCATTTACAGTTTTCTGTAGGATCTGCTTAATTTACCTGTTGGATACTTCAACATGTCCACTAGTTTGAGGATGGCATGTAGTTTCCACTTTATGCCTCACCCCATACTTAGCCAATAAATAATAAATGGAATTATTTATGAAATGATACCTCCATCACTGATAATCGCCATAGGACTGCCAAAACTGGTGAAAATGTGTTACTAGATAAATTTCACAACCACTTTGGAGTCATTAGGTCTTAATGCTACTGCTTCAACCCACTTGGACATATAATCTACCGCTACTAGAATATATTGATTCCCTCTAGACGACGGAAATTATCCCATGATATCAATCCCTCAAACATTGAAGATTTCCACGTCCAGAATGTTACTCAAAGGCATCTCATGCCTTCTTGAAATGGTGCCCATTCATTTGCAATAATCACCTCTTTTAACAAACAACACCGCATCTTTAAATAGGGTAGGTGAAAAGAATCCAGATTGTAATACCATATGTGCAGTTCATTCACCCCCATGATATCCACCATATGGTGAAGAGTGACAGCTTTCTAATACTTTTGGGGCCTCTTCCTCATCTATACATCTTCTCAGCATTTGATCTGGACCTTGCTTAAACAAATAAGGCTCATCCCATACATAGAATTTAGCATCGTACCTCAATCTCTGCCTCTGATGTGTTGATGCCCGAGGTGGAAATAAGACACTCACCAAATAATTCACAATTGAGATCAAATCGCACACGCCAGTGCATGTGATTGTTCGAGTAATATAAGGGCTCTTAATAAGGAGCCGGTATCGTACCCATAGGAACTACCAACTATACTCGATTTATTTTTCCAATTCTTAACTCAAAACAAGTGTAATATCGAATGCGAAAAGCTGTTCTTCAAGGAATTCGTTCCGGATTTTTCCTTCCTCTGCCACATGAGATGAATCTTCTAATCTAGACAGATGGTCGGCTATCCGATTCTCTGAACCCTTCCTATCTTTAATCTCTAAGTCAAATTCCTGGAGAAGTAAGATCCTACTCATCAATCAGGGTTTTGTATCCTTCTTATTGAAGATATATTTGATGGATGCATGGTCAGTGTAGACTATAACTTTCGTTCCTACCAGATATGACCTAAATTTGTCAAACGCATACACTAAGGCCAACATTTCTTTCTCAGTTACGGTGTAGTTTGCTTGGGTTCATCTAGTGTCTTACTCGCATAGTATATGGAGGGAAACACTTTTTTTCGTTTTTGCCCCAACACTGCTCCAACTGCAATATATCTAGCGTCACACATCAATTCAAATGGAAACTCCCAATTTGGTGTTACAATTATAGGGGCTTCGATCAACTTTTGTTTCAACACTTCAAAGGCCTCTTAAAAGTTCTTGTCAAACTTGAATTTCACCTCTTTCTCCAAGACTGCACATGGGCTTTGCAGTCTTGGAGAAATTTTTAATGAATCTTCAATAGAAACCTGCATGGCCCAAAAAGCTTCTCACCCTTTTAACTGATACTGAGGTGGTAATTTGTCAATTACTTCAATCTTGGCTTTGTCCACCTCCAACCAATTTTTTGATACCTTGTGATCAAAAGCAATCCCTTCTCTCACCTAAAAGTTGTACTTTTCCCAGTTCAAAACTAAATTGGTTTCTTCACATCTTGCTAAGACTCTATCAAGATTTATCAAGCATACCTCAAAGGACTCACCAAATACTAAGAAGCCATCTATAAATACTTCCACAAAATCTTCCACCATATCGTGAAAGATTGCCATCATATATCTCTGAAAAGTGGCTGGAGCATTACATTACCTGAATGGCATGCATTTGAAGGCATAGGTACCATAAGGTCATGTGAATGTTGCCTTCTATTGTTCATCTGGTGCAATTACGATCTGGTTATACCCTGAGTATTCGGCAAGAAAGCAATTATATTCCTGACCTGCCAATCTGTCCAATATTTTGTCAATGAAAGGAACTGGATAATGATCCTTTCTGGTGGATTCATTTAACTTCCTATAGTCCATGCATATTCTCCACCATGTTACCGTTCTTGTTGGGATCAATTTATTTCTACCGCTGGTTATTACAGTCATTCCACCTTTATTAGGCACACACTACACCGGACTTACCTATTTACTATACGATATTTGATACACTATCCCTGCATCTAACCACTTGATTACCTCTTTCAGAACCACATCCTTTATTAAAGGATTTATTCTTCGCTGTTGTGGAGCACCTGCTTTGTATCCTTCCTCCATGTATATCTTACGTATACATAAAGTTGGACTTATACCTTGGATATCTGACTCTGCCACCCTATTGTTGCTTTGCGCTTTTTTAGAATCAAAAACGCTGCTTCCACCTGTTCATCTGATAATGTTGCAGACAAAATAACAGGTAAAGTATCATTTACACCTAAAAATACATACCTTCGATGTGCTGGAAGGTCTTCAACTCTAATTTAGGAGTTTCTTCAATTGAGGGATTAGGTGGGGGCCCTAACACTCTGTTCAATGACTCCCATCTTCTTCCCAATTTTTCAATCACAGTCAAGTCTAACATCTGCACAATTTCATGTGCCTCAGCATCTCTATAGATCTCATCACCCCTCATTACTCGTTCAAAAGGGTCTTTAGCCAAGATGTGTTTACCATCTACCTCCAGATCTACCACAGGTGATGGCAGATAACTCCTCATACAACGGTGGCATTTTTAAGGTTCTACATACATCAAAATCCTCTACCTTATCGTGAGCCCTCATAGTAAATTGACTAGCAACTACATCAATCATTGCCTTCCCAGTAGCTAAGAATGGGCAACCTAATATAAATGGAACCTCAGGACCTGGCTCAAAGTTTAATACTACAAAATTCACCGGAAAAATCAAAGATCCCACTTGCACTAGAACATCTTCTACAACTCCCTCGGGTCTGGCTACTGATCTATCAGCCAATTGTAAAATAACAGTAGTTGGCTTAGGACTACCCAAACTTAGTTTCTTATACAATGAAGTTGGTATTAAATTAATGCTAGCCCTTAAATCGCACAAACCTCGCGCATGGATACTCTGGCCGATGGTAATTTGTCTCGTAAAGCACCCCGAATCTTTCAGCTTCATGAGTAACTTGTTCTTAATTTTGGAGGTACACTCTTCAGTGAGTGTAATTGTCTCATATTCAGTCAATCTCCTTTTATTTGCTACAATTTCTTTGACATATTTTGCATACCTGGTTATACCTTGCAAAACATCTACCAAAGGCAAGTTAATATGAACTTGTTTCAACAAAGATAGAAACTTACCAAAGCATTCATCCTCCTTTTTCTTCTTGAACTTCTGAGGGAGTGGAAGAGGTGGTCTTACTATTGGTTGCACCTTTCCGCAGGTGCAACTTCTTCCTTGTTATGGGGTTCACCCTCTCTACTCACCACTTAGATAATGTTTTTCTTCAGAGATAATTCCTCCAATTGTAGCCCACTACGGGTACTCACAGCATTGACCTGTTTAGGATTTGGATTTGTGTTGCCAGGCAACCCCCTTGTTGTCTAGAATTTTGAGCACTAGTCAATTGCCCAAATTGCTTTTCCAAATTTTGGTTAGCTAACTGATTATTTCTCACATCATCCGTTAACTGAGCTTGGACTTCCATGATTTTCTTTAACATCTCTTCGACACTCATATTCCCAGATTGTGGCTTAGGTTTCTCTCTTTGCATCTGCCCTTGATATCCTTGGGGGTTACCCTGAGGTCTGTACTGATTCTGACCTTGAACTTGATTTTGATTTCCTCCCCAAGAGAATTTTGGGTGATTTCAATAACTCGGGTTGTAGGTGTTCCCATAATTTTTTTGGCCTCCCTTTCTTTGCGCATTACCCACAAAATTTACCGACTCTGGATTTGCAACACAAGTATCTTCATATTATCACTCCCATCGCAAATCTCACACCAAGTAGGGGTTTGCTGGACTGCGTTAACTTGAGAAGTCTGTTGTCCCAATGTTGTGTTACTCAAGTGAGTATTCATCATATTCTGCATGGCTGAAATTGAGCAGTTAAAGCTATCACAACATCAATCTCTAATACTCCTACGGTTTTATGTACCACTGGCTTTAACCCACTACCTTTCCACTCTGGATTAACTTGAGATATCCTATTCAGCAAGGTGTACAGCTCTGCATAAGTCTTCTCTAATGCTTGTCCACCTGCAGCTGAATCAAGCAGAATCTTGGTGTTAGGATCTAAGCCCTCAATGAAAGTATGCAGTAGCACTTATTTTCTTGATGATGATGAGGGAAACTCATCAACATTGATTTAATCCTGTCCCAAGCTTGGTATAGATTTTCACCACAATTCTGTTGAAAGCTGAGAATGTCACTTCTTAATTTGGCGGTCTTCCTAGAGAGGAAGAATCTAATGAGGAATTTATGGGAAAGATCATCCCAAGTAGTGATTGAGTTTGCGGGCTCTGAATTTAACCATCTTTTTGGTTCCCCCAACAGAGAAAAGGGGAATAAGATAAGCCTCACATAATCTTTATTTACTCTAGTTGGAGTATATGTGTAAGTGATCTCTAGAAAGTTGTGAATGTGAACTGTGGGATCCTCATGACAGAGACCAGTAAACTGTTCATTTGAGTGCAAGAACTGCACCATGCTCTATTTCGATTCAAATCTTCCACCAGCCTCAGGTTTCTAACTACAAGAAGTAACATTGGTGGGTCATGGGACTGCCACATCTCTAACTCTCATTTTATTAGAGCCATTGTTTCAGGTGTCAACTCTCGTTCTTCAGATTTGTGAACTGGAGTTAATGATTCCTGAAACTCTAAAGGAATTGAATGTTCGGCTTGTCTCAGTTTCCTATGTATGAAACTTTCAGGTTTTGAGAGCGGTGACAACAGTTCATGATCGTCGTCCAGTTTTGGAGTATCAAAACACCTGCAGTAATGAAACACTAAGATCAAGTTGTCAACACTTGTGATTAGCTTTTAGAAATAGAAAAATTAAATATCTTCTAATTACTGAAGTCCCCGGCAGCGACGCCAAAAACTTGTTGTGATCAAATTACACATGCAAGTGCACGTGATCGTACAAGTAATATAATGGCTCTTAATAAGGAGTCGGGTATCGTACCCGTGGGAACTACCAAGTTGACTATTTATTTTTCCAATTCTTAACTCAAAGTGTAATGTCTAGATTTTATAAAGAGTATTACTAAATTTTATGTCTAACTAAAACAGTGATTCAATTTCTTAACTTGCAAACAATATTATAGGCAAAATCCAGGACTGCGGCTTTTATCAGGACTCATGAACTTTCTATCATCTAATGAAGGTTGTCTTGAAATTATCTCATCGCTGAACCACAGGGTTAGATGTATGATCATGGTCTGTCGACCTTTAATCGTCTACAACATTTACAACCTTAACTACATCGTTAAGCGGGGATAAGATGAATAAAAGTTGAGAATTAAGTTATCTTCCTGCATGATGATCGTAAGGTCTCTACGCATATCTCTATACTAGAAACGAATTAACCCTAGCTATTTAGAGTCAACCAAACTTCATACTTTCCATGTACTATCCTCTTATTCCTCTATCGTGTTCAATTCGGATAATAGATTTATTTCTATGGTGGCCAATCATCAAATACAACAAGCAAGAAAGTAAGCACGAATCATAGATAACTCTTAGTAAAACCCTTAGCAAATTAAGCAAACTTCATTCATCATGTAGCCACAGCCCTAGAACTAGGATAATTAGCTACTCATAATCTTCAAAATGATATTCGAAATTGTCAAAATCATTCCAAAGAATTACAAGAAAAGAAGAATAGATAGTAACGCTAAGAATTTCAAATTCTCCACCTTGATGACTTGCCTTCAAAATTTCGAAAAAAAAGAACCCTCAGCAAATTACATTAAGGCCCTATTTGTAATAAATTCTGGATTTCCAATTTTGGGCTCTACATCACCCAACGAGGGGCTGACATGAGGTGCACTGCTTTGCGATTTATTTTCAACTGAGATTTAGCACTTAAATACGCACACAAAGACTACACGCAGTCTTCTTTTTATAAGATTTATTCAAGCTTGAGGTTTCTCTCCCATCTGCGCGATGCGGAGCTGGCACGCAAATTCCCTGTGCGCATTTCTTGCTTCTTTTTACTTTTGTTCATCCTTAGATTTCCTTGTCGCTTCTTTTTAACCCTTTTTAATGTAGATATATTTCACCTCACCGTTCTGCTTATCTAATCATGTTGGTTAGTTCGAAAACACAGAATTCACTAAATAAGACTCTTAACCTAGACTTAACAACTTCAAACTAAGCCACCATGTATTCATACATAGCATTATGGGCATGTAAATATACCCAAGATTAATGTCTCTATCGAAGTCTATTTCTCTCTCATAAAGGACTTCGGGTTGATCATCAAGAAAGACTTCTGGAATACTCTTAAAATAGGTTCTGACTGAATGGGAGGCATCTCAACACTAGAGTTGTTAACGCGGACTAAATGATAGATACAACCCTTTGAAACTAACTTTCTCGCCTTAAGGTATGAAATGAAATGACCCTTAGGCACTGCTGAACTACTACTCCACCATATTACTAGCTCATTAGAAACTTTAAACTTAAACAACTCGAGTCCTATAATATATTGATGCATAACAGGCATGAAGGCAATCAATACCTAGAATAACATCAAAATCTGCCATGTCCAACTCAATTGAATCAGCCATGGTGTCTTTGTGATTGATGGAAATGACACAATCATGATATACTCGCTCAGCTAGAATAGACTCCCCAACAGGTGTAGAAACACAAAAGGGTTCACCGAGTTTCTCAAGAATAACATCAAAATTATTTGCAACATAAGGGGTTACAAAAGATAAACTTACTCCTTGATCTAGCAAAGCATAAACATCAAAAGTAAAGACTTTGATCATGCTAGTGACAACATCTGGAGAGTTATCTTTCTCTTGGTGACTTGTGATCGCATAGAGGCGGTTTGCTCATCCGCTAGTACCGGAAGTAGCTCCACTAGGTGCAACCCTATCTGGTAGAGCAATTAATGAAGATTGGGCTCTATTGCACGGATTTTCACTGCCTTTTTTATTACACTCATTCATGAATCTTCCCTCCTGCACACACTTGAAACAACTTGTGTGGCCATCACGACACTTACATGAGTGGTTTGTACCACACCTGCCACATACAGGAGCCCCACTACCTCCTAGGTGCAGGTGCACTAGCAGATGATGGTGCAGGTCTATTATGTTTATGTTGGAAAGAGACCGGTTCTTACTACTCTTTTGTTGCCTAAACTTGTTTCCTGATGTTTTAGCCCTCTTATTCTTAAACTCTTCTCTATCCTTAATCTTATCCTCCTGAACTTGTTGCACATAGATCATTAGCCTTGCTAGGTACATATCCTCTATCAACATTACTGTCTTGCCTTCCTAGCTTGACTGACAAGACAACCCAACAAAAAATAAACTACTTCTTCTCCTCATGTCTGCAACCATCCCCGGAGCATAGCGGAAAAGTTGTGCGAACTTCATACTATGCTTATAAACACTCATAAATTTCGGATTAAGAGTTATAAACACTCTTATCTTTGCATCTCAAAACTCATGGGGAATGAAACATCTCATGAGATCATTCTCATACACAACCCAACTCACTATTGGCGCATCCTCGGCCCTATTCTTTTTCATTTGGTCGAACCAGACTCTAGTGATACGCTTCAGTTGGTATGCAGCTAGTTCCACCTTCTCAGCATCAACAACATGCAATATCTCAAAAAATTTATGAACTACTTCAACAAAGTTCTCTGGATTTTCTATCACACTTGAACCTATGAAGCTTGGTAGATTCATCCCTAAAAACTCACGGATCCTTGAGGTACCAGCCACCTCATGATGATTACCTCTAAGTCCAACTTGATGAGTCCCAACTTGACTTAACATCTGGATAGCCTCACGGAATTCAGCATGGGTAACTTCTCCTTTAGGTTGCACTTTAGGTGCATTGGTAACTCTTGCTCCTCGACAGTCCTCCTAGTTGGACGACCTCGGACTACTCTTCACGGAGGCATGATGTCTGAAAGAAAGCGCAAAGACGAACTAGAGGGAAACTTTTTAGAGATCAAACTATAACAAATGAAGTGAGTGTGAAAGAAGTTATGGAATTTTCCTAAATGTTGCATCCTCCTAATTATAGATATAGTGCGCTCTATATTGATAACTAGGACACTACACACACCGCTTCATACACTCCCTAGGACTCTTGCACTCTAAGCTCAAATACCAAGTTTGTCAAGCCCCGAGCCTACACCTAGGACGTGGTTGACACTCGAAGACCATTGTTGGCCCCAAGTGAACCCCTAGCCTGACTTACTGAACTTAGCGTAAAGAAATAATAGCATTTATAATGATCAAAAACTTAAATGAACTAATATTAAAATAATTGGGAATGTTTCAAAGATTAAACATTCAACTTGGTTAAAATGGCAACCCAAGTCTGAACAATAAGAAAAGATAATGGAAAGACTAACTAAGATTGATGTTGGAACAAAATCCACAATATCCTAATGAACTAACTAGAAAGCAATGAAAATAGGTCCGTTGGAATGAAATGAGGATCACCTACTGACTTTGAACTGATCACTAGATCAATGGTACGCTGGAATGTTCATCCTAGTTAGATGTGTCTGAATCATAAGAGGATGCACGCCAACTAGCATGACTACATTAAATGTACGAGTATGTGAGTTAGAATGCGAAACAACATAGGCTTGAAAGGAATCTGAAAGTAACTGAAGAACTTACCTCGCTCAACTCAAGTCAACATAACTAAACTTATTTCAATATAAAGCAGTTTAAATCAAGATCAATATAAACAAAAACAGTTTAAAACATGATGTCAAGTATGTGTGTATGCAAAGATACAATTGACTGTGAGATATATGTAAAAATACAAATAAACTAATGTGTATAAAAAATATAATAAATTTTGTGGGAGTTTCCGTAACAAACAACCATTACATAAGAGCTATATTGATTATACAACGATCTCCTCACGCTGTTAGCACATCCTATCCCCGGCCAAAGGTAAAGGACCTGAACTGCGTAATGGATTTACTAGTCTACCTTGAAAAGGGTTCATCCAAAAAGTATGACCCTATTCTACCCATGATGGCTACATGGTTTTATGGAGACATGATTTATCTGAACTCATACTCGTCCCCAGTTCAGTTCTCAATATTACTCCCGAAATATACTGGCTCTTATATGTTTATAACATACTTCTTCTGTGATTTGAGATTAGTGCTAAAAAAACTTAGCTCAGAGGCTATCTTGGTAATCTCAGTTTCCCTGCTTGTTTCATTTAAAAAGTTATTACTCTTTTTTGAAAATAGCCCGAAGACTCTTTGGAAATCTCAGTTTCCATTCTTATTAAAACGTAAAAACATTTACTTTTTTGAAAATACATAGTCCCAATATACTCTCTTGAAGAAATGAATTGAACTTTGTACTCTTTACTTAACTTGAAACAGGAGTCTTAAAATCAAAGTTCAGACATTTGTAAAAGACCCTTGAAAACTTTGATAAACCTCACATGACTTGACTCTTAACTCTACTTGGATTTACTATTTAACTCTACTTGAATTTGCTCATAACTTTCCTTGAATTTGAGTTATGGATTAAGGGATTAGAACTCTTGATAGGAAAGGTCTCTTGATGTTTAGGAATGATTTGGAATAGCTAAACTTGAGAAAGGTTACAAAATCACCGTCTTGGAACAAGTCCGCAACACAGAGATGTTCCAAAATAATTATTCGCAAAATTCAATTTTGAGACATTGGCGTCCCACGTCCTCTTCGTGATGTGGAGCAGATATTTTTTCACTTGGGGAACAAGCCTGTGACGCGGACTTGTTTCATAAACCTTACTCGAGTTTTTCCTTCTTCATTCCTCAGCCCCAATCCACCTAAATTCGATTATCTTCCTCAAATTCGTTTAGAATCCCGATGCCCAGTATGTATACTCAAGACTAACTCAAAGAAACCCTAAACTCTATGAAAGGATCTCATAAACGTCTCAATTCATCCTAATTCAATAACAACATTTGAATTCAAGAATATATGTCTAGAACATCAATTTTCCAACTCTTCTAGGACTAATTTCACTGAGTTGAACATGCTTGGCCGTGGGTGGATGAACCCAACGCTATGAGAGACTCACATACCTATAGGGATCAAATCCTTAAAGAAATCGGAGATCAAATCCTCTCGAAATGATGAATCGTGCTTTTCCTCTTCTCTTTCTCTTGTGTTCTTTCTCCAAAAACCCTAACTCTATTTTTCAAAAGCATAAACTGAAGCTAGTCAGGTATGACCCTTAAAATATTACAGAAAAGGAATTAACTAAGTTGGTTAAGGAAAAGACCAAACTAACCTTTAAAATCTCGGATTGGACTTTCCTTATTCAAACAGCCTGACTTCCAAAGGGCATAATTCACTCATCCGAACTCAGAATTGCACAAACTTGGCTGCGTCGGAAAGATTGCTCCAATGTATTTCCAACCATATATATAACTATACCTGACTCATGTTGAGCTAGAAGTGATGGTCGTTTGAAGTTGAACAAAAATTCACTTTTCCTAACTTAAATAAATTTCCAGATTTTTAATTCTTTCCAAAAATGAGTGTTTCCTAATTTAAGCTTCTTCCTATTCATTTTAATTTGCAAAATCATGTTACAATCAATTATGTTTATATTGATATAGATTATTGAATTGAATCATTATAGAGGTCTGATTATGGAGAATTATTATTGTATTGATGTATTGATGTGTTAATTTGCTGGTGAGTTGGGATCTAAGGCCTTCAAGGCATTTTGTGATCAATCTCTTTATGAATTAGAATTGTTAGTGTGAATATTGATCCACTTGAAAGGTGGAGGTTCTTATTTGAAGATTATATGAATGTGAATTCAATCGCAACAGAATAGTTATATGTAGCAACATATGACTTACATTTCGCAATATAAAAGTCATATGTGAAAACATATGATATAACATAAATGTGTTTACACATGTGCTTTATTTGTCACAACAGCACAGTCATATGTAGCAACATATGACTTACATCTCGCCACAGAATAGTCATATGTTGCAACATATACTTATTCTTAAATAATTACTAATTATTTTTTTAATTAATTTCTTCAGGTATAATTTCATTGGTTGTAGGGATTGATTGTCGTCGTGAATGGGTCGAGAAGAAAAATTGATTCATATGGCGTTAAGAGGATAGTAAAAAACGAGGAGTCGGTTCAGTAGGGATGTTTGTTAAAAGAAATATTTTTATGATGATTTCTTCAATTTAGTCGTTCAAAATTCTAGATACAATTGTAAACTGCAAGATCTTGTCATGAGTTACATTCTCCATTTTTTTCATAATGAGAAAGTTTTACCTTTTAGAAAATCCGATTAACCTAGTTTACTTGTCTATTTGGGATGAGCAGAGAAACCGCCCATATTAAGAGTCTACATGGAAGAAAATCCTATCGAGGAGGATCATAATGTATATGAAGGCCAACAAGATATGTTAAATAATGAATTTGATCATGCGTACATTAATAATCCCGATGATGAAATTGGAATAGGTGAAGGTGAAGGTGTAGGTGTAGGTGAAGCTGAAGGGCCGGACCTTGAGAACAACTTTCCTCCTACACCTATGGTTGGAAGCAACAATCCATGTGCTTCTCAATCTTCACGTTTGAATAATGTTCAGGATGATGAAACAGTTTTTTATAAGGGAATGACATTCAAGAACTATCAAATTCATTGAAACTTTCTAGGTTGAAAAAAAATTTAGACTTAAAAAGGTGATGAATTCTCGTAATGTGTTTTCCTTTAAATGTTCATATCTGGATTGCAATTGGTGGCTGAGGGCTGTGAAATTTACAAGTAGCGACAAGTTTGTCATTAGAATCTATGAAAAGTACCACTCGTGTGGTTCAGAGAATCTTACAAGCCATAATTCCCATGCCACGGCAAAAGTCATAGGCAAGTACTTTGAAAATATGTTTCCAATGGTAAAGGCCCATCCACAAGAACGTGTCAAATAAAATCCGCAAAAAATTGGGTTGTAAGGTAAGCTATTAAAAGATTTATAAGGGCATGGATCATGTTAAGTCTAATGTCAGGGGAACTCATGAGCACAGGTACGCAGTGCTTAATACGTACCGTTATATGCTTGAAGTTGCGAATTTAGGAAGCAAGACGGCATTGTCACTCAATGAAAATGGTAGATTCCAGTACTTATTTGTATCATATGTTGTTTGGATAATTAGTTTTCAAGAAATGAGAAAAATAATAGCCATTGATAGTACATTTTTTAGGAGCAAGTATAGAGGAGTTTTGCTATCAGCAGTGGCACAAGATGCTGAGAACATATATTTCCAGTGGCTTTTTGTGTCGTGGACAAGGAATATGATGCCTCATATGAATATATTTTTCAAAATATGAGAAGCTTTGTAGATGATACTGATGAGTTTTGCATTATCTCTTATAGGCATCCAAGTATTCGAAAGATGGTTACGAGAATCTACCCTGCATCTCATTATGGTTGTTACATGAGACACCTTGCGGAAAATATTCGAAATAACTTTCACAATTCGAAGGTAGTGTCCTATTTTTATAAATCAACAAAGGCTTACGATAGATGTGAGTTCAATGACCATTTCAATCAAATAAGATATTTGGTAAAAAAAAAGGAAGTTCAAGCTATTGAATGTATTGGATTCCACACATGGAGTAGGGAATTTTGCCCGGGAAATAGGTACCATCTCATTTCAGTTTATTTTTATTTTTCATGTTCTGTTTGATTTTTATTTTTTGTGTAGATTTAACATTATGACGCCAAACATTGAGGAGTCGGTGAATGCTATGTTTGATATTGAAAGAGAATTTCTCATTGTCGCCCTATTTGATGAAATAAACATGAGTTGCATTGTTATTTCAAGAGGCGTATAAAGCTGGCGCACTCTGCAAATAGATTTGTTTCCTCAATTGAAAAAGACATATCGGAGTATGTCAACGCGGGCAAAAGTTTTTGGCTCATCAAATCGCTAACTACAAGTTGAGTGTCACTGGTCATGGTGATGTTGCTACTGTGGATCTACAAAGAAGAACTTGTAATTGTAGAATTTTTGACTTGGACAAAATACCTTATCCACATACCATGGCAGCGCTTCGATCCCAACATGGTGCGGATTTTGGAAATCAGATTTATTAGTACTTGTCACACCCGAATTCTGGAATCTGAATGCAACCGGCGTCGTTAACCTCTCAAAGGTCGCAGACAAACCTCTTTTTAGCTTTCATCACGATCATATAGTTAAATTTGCAGAAAAAATTCAAACTTTTTAAAACATAGTGAAGTATACATAGACTTCATATGATTACTATATAGAATAATATTCTAATAGCTCAAATTAAACAACCATCTACAATCGATTAAGCAATTCAATGAAGAAATCAATATATCTTAATAGTTTGTCAAACGGCCTTACTACAAATCTTTGAATAAAAGTCTGAAATGAAACGCTAGGGACAACATCCACTATCTATGTCTAAAGTACTAAGCTAGAATGATAGGTGTAGCATCCTCGAACTCAAGAGGACCTACCAAAGTCTGGAGATTGCTGATCCAAACCGCTTCAATGAGTCTTCAATCTGCTCTCTGACCTGCGCCTATAAAATAGTAATAGAATAGGGTTAGTATACACTTGTACTAAGTATGGGTATATGCACATATACGCATAAGGACTATGCATGATCAAGGAAAGTTCTTCCTATAACAACATGCCATTTCTGGAAAGTGAAGTCACTAGACTTACTTAATTCGTTATTTGTGAACTATGGTATGAATATGACATATTTTAATGCATTCAAATAACACAACTCATTTTCTATATGAACATAATACTTTAGAATCATGGACATAATTTTAGAACAACTCGAACGAAAATTTAGAAATTCGCTCCTCCAAACCCGGGAGCTCCTTCCCCAACACTTGGTTTTTTTTTTAGTCTTTTTCTTCTTGTTGTTGTGTAGTTCAAACATATTTGTTAGTCTTTTCCTTCTTGTTGTTGTGTAGTTCAAAAATCTCTTTAATCTTATGTTTTACTTACAAGTGCAATGATTCATTGTAGTCCCATACCTACAATGAATCAAGTAAGTAATCCAAAAGACTAAGGAAATGATTTGGCTACCCTTACTACATGTTATTGTTTCCATTCTTGTTAGATTGGGCATGAAATTTTATAAGCCAATATTTATTGGCTAGGCCACTTATTTCATCATTTTCATATTATGGAGATTGTGGGACATTGATTTGTCATTATGTTTTACTCCTCTTTATTGGTATAATATAAGAAGTCATTATAAGCCAATTTTTATTTGGCTATGCCCATTATTTGATCATTTGCATAACATGAAGATATTGAAGAATATATCTTGATTTGGCACAAGCCAATAACTTGTTAAGACTTCATTCTTATCAACCATAGATGATTTAACATACTTAAGCTCTTACTTTCTTAGCTCACTTTGAAATTACATTTCTTCTTCTTTTTTTCTTACTTTCTTAAAGAAATCTTTAACATTAAGATCATGCGAGCTAACATGAAATCCAGTGTCTGCCCCACACCGAAAAGGGGTGGTTCACCTGTCAAAGTGAACCTAGATCATGTGATCTAACATGAAATCCAGTGTCTGCCCCACACCGAAAAGGGGTGGTTCACCGGTCAAAGTGAACCTAGATCATGTGATCTAACATGAAATCCAGTGTCTGCCCCACATCGAAAAGGGGTGGTTCACCGCCTAAAGTGAGACCAAGTTTAGTGACTTCCCCACACCGAAAAGAGTGGCTCACGGCTAAAGTGAACCGAGTACTTTCTTTGAGCATTTAACCGACATAGATCATGTGAGCTAAGCATGAAATCCAGTGTCTGCCCCACACCGAAAAGGGGTGGTTTCACCGGCCAAAGTGAAACCACATCATACCTAGCTCTCTTAGGTGGAATCCACTGGCTAGGTCCTATGCTGGCAACATAGTTCGAAGACTAGGAGACGTACAGAGACTTCTTATCCACCTTGGTGGTAGCCTCATCTCATGTATCTTACATGTGTTGGCACAAGCTCATTGCTAGTCTATCGGTGCTTTGCTCAACTTCTTTTTCTTTACACATTTTAGAGTTGGCTCAAACATTATGGAAGCTTGCTTCTAGTTATGAGGTTTAGTTAACTCTTTTGATAACCGGTCATCCCTTTCTTTACTTGATGAAATATGAGTTTAACCTTACATTATCATCTTGGTGTTAATGAGACTTGTCTCACGATTATTAACACCCTCTTATGTGAGTATCTTTACCATAATTGTCTAGGAGTGAGTGAGATTTGTCTCACTTATTTTAACACCTCATTCTGGTCAGTTTCATAATTCTTAAACTTTTAATTATGTTATTACTCACCTTATATTGTTCAATGTCATTTGGTAGCTTTACACCACTTTTTACGAACGTTATAAACTTTGTTCAATGTACTTACTTATTTTCATAGTTCATTTGGAAAGGGTATGTTGGTACTTGTCCCAATGATTGGCATACCCTTGGTTATGAATTCAAAGTTACATTGCTCATGCTTAATTTGGTTTAACTTATTCATTAGACAATTTTTCATCATATCTTTGAAATAACATTGTAAGCTAATTTCATTAAACTTTTTGGACAATGTATTGTTAGCCAATTTATTGGCATAAACGAAACTTTCACTTAAACAATTTTCATTATCTTATCACTAGCCACATCAATTAATTCCATGAATGTATTATAGTGATCTCCTCAATATAAGCAAGTCGACATTTAACAGTAGCTAACTTCATAATTGAATTTTAACAAACTTCATATTCTCGAACACAATTAAGCATTACATCATTCTTTATTTCATATAACTAATACCTAATCATATGAATCAAGTATATAGGCCTCATTAGTCATTAACAAATCAAGAAGCTACACATAATGATCAGTTATCACCACATACAACCAACATGATCGAGATTACATCTATATATACTTATAGAATCGAAAACAAGGATAACTAAGGAGATGGATGCTCAATATCATTGAGAACAACCCTAGTTTCGTCATTCATGAATTCAAAACGTTTGAAAGGCCTCTTGGAGAAAGAATTCCAGGAGATAAAACCCATACCTTATGTAGAATTGAATCTAAGAAGATCACCTTGCACGAAAACCTTGAATAACACCTTGAAATCGCCTAAGAGAACTGTTCTGTTTTTCTATGTTTTGCTCACTGTTTTTCTCACGATTGCGTACTATTTTGAGTCGTGAGTTTTCTAGTGTTTTAACGTGAGTCTAAGTCTTAGGAATTGATATTGACTAGTTCAACCTAGGCTAATTAAGTTAATTAAATAATTAATTAGTTAATTACTAAAACGCCCCTCCTAAGTTGACTAGACATAGGAGAACACTTGACTTAGTCAAATCTGAAATTTTCCTAAGTGTTTCGGCCAACATAATGATTTTTAATTAATTAATTAAGTTGATAATTTAATTAATTAAGGAACCTAGGGTAATTACTAAAGTACCCCTAAGTCATTTGGAACATAACTAACCCTTTTGGACCATCCTAGGTTAGGTACTAGGTTGTCTCTTAGTTAGTTACACGGTTCGGTGTCACCGGACTAGGTCTTAGGTTGTCGGGTCCCTTAGTTAGTTATTTTTGGTTGGTCCTAGGTTAGTTAGTTAGTTAGGTCAGTTAGTTAGAGTCTAGAGTTGGTTAGGGAGTTGGGCTCCACATGGATGGACCCGTGAGCACGCCTGCCCCTAACTACCCTAACCCAATTCGGTTAGGGTGGTCGCATGGTCCACCCTGGCCTGTTTCACATGTGTTTCTTGTACTTTCCTATGTCCTTGGGCACTGTTAATCTACATGCCCATTTTAATTGGTCATGAGCTATGGTGCCTACGCTTGACAAACGGAAGCCTCGCACCTAATGCAAATGCTAGAAAATATATGTTTTTAGATTAGGGTCTTCATTGTAGGTACATTTCTTGACAAGCTTGTTAATACATAGAAAATTGGCTAACATTCCCAAATCGAAATGTCCCATAAGAAGTGTTGTTGAATTTGAATGAATGTTCTTTCGTATTTGAGGATGATCTCTATCTTCTTATCTAATTTTAGAATCAACTTATGTGATTTTATTTATATATAATGTGTGATTTGTTTAATTATGTGTTCCTAGTTACAATAGAATATTTTATTTGTGGCAACATATGTTAATTATGTGTTGCTACTTACAAAAAAATATTTCATATGTTGCAACATATGACAATTGAGTTGCCACTTGACATAGAATATTGCTTATGTGGAAACATAAGCCAATTTGTGTTGCCACTTAACACAAAAGATTGCATCTGTGGCAACATATGACACTTATGTGTTAGATCTTACAACATAAAATTGCATCTGTCTCAACATATGTCAATTATGCCTTATAAATACCAAAAAAAATGAATATGTACCAATATATAATCAAAAATACCTAAGTGTAATGTGATGATATCATTACTGTCATTGAAACAACTTTCAAGGAAAAAAACTTTAATGACGCGACTATTCAAATTTTACCATTTTTTAAAGTCAAATAAGTACATGCATTTGAAAACTTTACTTGTTTCTTCTCTTCTCTTCCAACTTTTCAAATTTCACTGAATATTCAATATGAATAAGAATATTCAAAAATAACTATGACTAAAAAATCTTCATTGAATCCCTTCCGAGGGAACTACTAATTGATATCATTCAAAGGGTTGCTTCCTACTCCCTATAAGATTTAATGAGGGTTAAATTAATGTATGCATATATGTATGTATTAATTTTCTCTCTTCAATTTCATTTTCTAATCATTTTATTCATTTCTCATATCCAGGTTCATCAATGAAGTAGCTAATGAATGTTCTGTATATCAGAAGGTAAATTTGCTCAGGTTTCCTTATTGTAGATGGTCGATTGTACAACAAGCCGTTTCTTTCCTAGAAATCTGCAAAGCCGTTTACTTAAATTGCCATATGTGATAACATATGTAAAGAACTTGCAAATTCACGGTGAAAAATGTTGCCCTTCTTTGTTTTGCAATATTCTGAATTGATCGTTATCTCTTAATAAAAAGTGTGATTAATTTTGAACAAATTTGTCTGTGTCAACATATAACAATTGTGTATTACAACATAACGTATATGTACCAACATATTTCAATTATGTGTTGATATTACAACAGAATATTACGTATGTTGAAACATATGTAGACTACATTTTAAAAAATAATTATACATTTGTCCCAATATATTTTTAAAAAATGATTAGTTGCAAGTCTTGTCAACAATCAATCAATCAATAATTATTGTCATTGAAATAGGTTTAATAAATGAAAAAACTATGACTCTTCAATTTTTTACCCTATTTGAAAAGTCATCTCTTCTCTTGCAACTTTTCAAATTTCTTGGAGTTTTATAAGAACACAACAGAAGGGAGGAAGAAGTCAAAAGTTGTGTTCTCTTCTTCTTCATTTAATTTTCTCACAAATGGTTTCAACTAGAAAAAAACTACAAAATCCCTTCCGACTAAACTAGTAATTCTTAGAAAAAAACAATTTGTTGCACTGCTCATCAATCCTCTTTTCCTGGATATCGTTGTGCCTTATGTCGTGCTGATTTAGAAATAGATGAAGTACTTAAATTTCTGGTTTAATTATATTTTCATGTGTGGAAACATTTTTCCATTCCTAAATCTCTCAATTCGTCGATTAACCCCTCCTTAATGTTTCATCTGTGCCAACATATGCATGTTCTATTGGCAAAAATGCAACAGACCTGACATATGTGGCAATATATCCTGCTTGATGTTTCATATGTGCCAACATATGCAGGTTCTGTTGGCAAAAATGCAACAGACTTGACATATGTGGCAACATATGCATATAACAAATGGGTCTTTAAGGGGGTTAATTTGATTAAATTGTCACCTAATTCAATATGCAACACTAATATATAGTCCTACAATACGTCTAAGTAATAAATTATGGTCAAATACAACAACCTTCATTTGATTCTATCAATAATATTTAGGACGACTATCATCCCACTAGCTCATCATATGATAACCAAGTAAATCCATATGATAGCTATATAACACCCTTGTAAATCATTGTTCCAAGTGTTATACCTTATTTTTATTGATTAATTATGGGCTAAACTAATGACATTTGGTCCAAGTTGACATTATTCCATTCTTAAATATCTCAATTCGTCGATTAGTCCCTCCTTGATGTTTCATCTTTGCCAACATATGCAGGTTCTGTTGGAAAAAATGCAACAGACCCGACATATGTGGCCACAGCTTATAAAACGTAAGTAGAGATCCCACGTAAGTACTTTATAAAACTGGCCCAATCATAGGCAAGCCCAATATGTAAAACTAAAACTAAAACTGGCGCAATCGACCAATTATTTCATCTCTAGAAGGGATATATATATATATGTGTGTGTGTGTGTGTGTGTGTGTGTGTGTGTGTGTGTGTGTGTAAAAAAATTAGGGTTTTCATTTCAAAAATAGGGTTTTCAATTTCTTTTTCCTTGACACTTCGGTCTTGGTGCTTTTTTTTTCTCTCTCTCTCTCTCTGATACGACCTCTTGCTTTGCATGGATCTAGGATCTCTCGAGTGCATGGGATGTAATGATGTTATTTTATTTCATCAATCTTTTATCTGTCAGTCTTTTCTATTCCCGTATCTTTAAATCAATGAAATCATAAATTTGCAATATACTTGTTGGGTAAGAATGTAGTTCTTTGAACTATCGATCTAATGAATGAGTTTTGTTTGTTTTTGTTACTTTTAATATGATATCAAATTTGATATTAAATCAAATTTGCAATGATGAAAATGATACCATGTTGGGTGTCAAAATCTATTGCAAACATGGAGACTTACTTTCAATACAAACTTCATAGTCGAAGGACAATTCCGGTCAAAGATTTTTGTATTGTCCACGATTTCGTGTATGTACATTTCAACATATTAGTCTTTGGAAACTTGAGATCTCTTTATTTTGTTTTTTTAAAAATTTAATTTCTTTTTTTGTGGTGTGTGTTTTAGGAGAATGTATTCAAATTCTTTAGACGGAGGGGTCGTGAAGATTTTGATATACGATCTAAGTTCGTTATTCACAGATTAAGGAGTTGGAAACTGATGATGAATGTAACACCCCGTATCCAAAATAGACTAAAAACCAGGTTTTTAGAAAAATCTGTAGGTGCAACCAACAGGGCCATCGACGAACCGTAGACTGACCCACGGCCCGTCCTATACATCCGTCAAGGGGGTCAAAAACCCACAAAATCTCAGCGCAGGAAAATTTGGCTAAGTCATGATCGACGGAAGGACCTACCATCCGTAGGTCAGACTAAGGTCCATAGTCCGCGACCATCGATTGACACCCCATTCACCCAATCTATGACAAAAGCCACGGATGACCAGCACGGTCTGTATATGGACCTACATTCTGTAGGTCTGACCGTAGGTGAGAAATAGCAGGCAGTTAGGGGGAAAATGCAGTTAGGTCAACTGCAAATGGTCATAACTCTTAGCACCAAATCAATTAGGTGTCCGTTGACCTATCCAAAGATAGATAATTGAATTAGCTTTCCATATCCACCGACCTTGCTAAACGCAGACCTCCGAGTAAAAAGTTATGTCTATTTTAGTAATGGCCTGTAGAATAGGCCCAACCTTCGGACCAAACGACGGACCGCCGATGGAACAACGGACCGTCTGTCCAGGTCATCGTTTGATCTGACAGCAACTTACCCAGGGGTCTTTTGGTCTTTTACCACTTCATTTAAACCTAAGATACAGAGTTTTGACCCTTAATCATCATATTTTAGCCAGTTTAAGCTTAGAAACATAACAAAAAACTTACCTAAGTTAAATCATTAATCAAAACTTAGAAAATTAGAAGCAAGAAAGGAGAAAAGGGTCAAGAACCCTAGTTCAAGAACGTAGCAAGTTTCCAGCGGTTCCAGCCCCGAAATCTAAGTGTTTCTCCGTGAATTTCATCACCAGGTATGTGGGATTTCACTGTGGGTTCCTTTCACCCATTGGGTCCCTAGTTTTAAGTCTGTTCTTGATTCACATATCATGATTAGATCTATAGTTTCTAGAACTTCAACAGAACTTCATGAATTAATTAGTTATATGTTTTAAATCAAATTTCCATGTAATTATTCAAATTATTGCATGAAATTCAGAACCCTAGCTATGTATTTCTTAAGTTCTTGAATTACACATGCTAGGTCAAATATTTAAATTATTCAAATACACATGCCTTAGTTATTAATGCACAATTATCATATTAATTATTGCATTCCCAGTTTGCATGTTCAGTTTTGAGCTATCCAATATTTACAGAAATTCAGTCATAATGTCTTAATCACTTAATTTATTAGGAGTAGCATAATACCAAGTTGGACTAGGATTCAGTGTACCCAAATAGTCCCAGAACTTCTAGCCAAGTAGGTTGTAAGTCCCCTATGTGGGCATCAGTTTAGTGATCATGTCAGCATGCCTTTATACCATTGGCAGGATATATTGGGTCCTATCGGTAGGGCGTATACATCGGACTCCACATTTAGCTCATGAGGTTTTATTATCGGTTATTAGTAGCTCCCACAGTTTATTCAGACTCTCTTGCATTGACCATTTATCATTATACTCAGTATTTAGTTTCAGCATGTTATAAATTGGTCATTCCGTTCAGTTAGCTCAGAATTCTCTATATCATGTTCAGATTATTATACTTGCTTTTGTGCTTGTTCAATTATGTTTTATTTCAGCTTTATTCTATCCTACATGCTCAGTACCTTTCAAGTACTGACGCATACATGCGCTACATCTTCTCGTGATGTAGGTTCAGGTTCTAAGCACCCAGATCACGCATAGATCGATTTCCGATCTTCAGTTCAGCAGATTCAGTGGTGAGTCCTCATTATCCTAGGACAATAGTCATGAGTTTCTTTTCAGTATTTAGTCTTTTAGTTTCATTTTTTGCTAGATTCAGCTAGGGCTTGTCCCAGTATTTCTAGTCCAGTTTAGAGGCTTTTTCAGACATAGCTAGTTTCATCTTAGTATTGAGTTAATATTTCCTTTGTATTAAACTCATTGTTTTAAAATATCTCAGTTATAGAATATGGGTATTCCCTATCTTTACACTTTAAAATTATGATTTAGTTTTTGCAACAGTTTATTTTCTTTAATATGCTCATGATCATGCCAGCAAGGTTAGCTGGGATCACTTGTGGTCCTTGGTTCCGTGTCCGCATCTCGGGGGTAGCTCGGGGTGTGACAAAACTTGGTATCAGAGCACTAGTTCAAGAGTCTTAGGATGTTTGAAAAGCCGCACTAAGTAGAGTTCTTTTCATGGGTGTGAAGTGCACCACATCTAATGAGAGGGAGGCTATGAAGTGTTTTAAGAAAACTTCACTTTGTTGTTACTCTTATCGTGCGTAAGGTATGATCTAATTCCATTCTAACTTGATGTTCTACGTTTCAAATCATGCCTCCTCGTAGAGCTAATGCTAGGAATGCGAACGCTGGGAATGCAAACGCAGCTGATCAAGAAGTCTCTAATGCTGAGTTCAGGAATGCCATACAGATGTTGGCTCAGAGTATGACTAACCAGAACAATCAAGTTCATACTCATGTGAATGAAAATGGTGGAGCAGTAGCAGCAAGGGTCCGTGACTTTGTTAGGATGAATCCACCTGAGTTCTTAGGATCACAAACTAATGAGGAACCTCAAAATTTCTTTGGATGAGATCAAGAAAATCTTTGAGGTAATGCAAGTCACTTGGAATGATCAGGTTGAGTTGGTATCATACAAGTTGAAAGATGTTGCTCATATTTGGTACACTTAGTGGAAGGAGAATAGGGGTGCAAATGCAGCTCCTATCACTTGGGATTTCTTTAGTGAGACTTTTCTCGACAGGTTTTTCCTAATAGAATTGACGGAGGCAAAGGCTCAGGAATTCATGAACTTGAGGTAGGGTAACATGACAGTCCAAGATTATGGGTTGAAGTTTAACCAAATCTCCAGGTATGCTCCTCACATGGTTGTTGAATCCAAGGCTCATATGAATAAATTTTTTTATGGAGTGTCAGATTTGGTGAAAACTGAGTGCAGAAGTGCTATGTAACTTGGAGATATGAACATCTCTAGGATCATGACTCATGCTCAGCAGGTTGAGGGTGATAAGCTTAGGGAACATGCTAAGGAGAATAAGAAGGCTAGGACTGGGAACTATGACTATTGTCAGCAGAAATTGGGTGGTGGAAATTGCTAGCAGAGTCAGGAGAAGTTTTCAGCTCCCGCCTCTTCGTCAGCTAGTGTTCCATCCTCCAAGAACAGGTTTGACTAAAAGGGTAGAGCAATAGGATCTAAATCTCAGGGAAGTGTTTTAGGCACCAAGTCTTACCCCACTTGCCCTAAGTTTGGTGAGAACCATCCGGGTGAGTGTATTGCAGGAAAAGAGGGATGTTTTGGGTGCGGTCAGTCTGGTCACAGGTTGAGGGATTGTCCTTCTTGACAGGGTCAAGGAGGTGTTAATAGTAGAGCTCAATCTACGACGTCAGCAACAACAGCCAGTCGCCCGACCTAGCAGGGTAACTCATATGGTATAGGTGGTGGTCAGCGCCAGAACAGGTTGTATGCTCTCCACGCTCGCCAGGATCAGGAAGGTTCTTTTGATGTAGTTACTGGTATGTTACGTGTCTTTAACTTTGATGTTTTATACATTGTTAGATCCAGGGGCTACTCTTTCTTTTGTGACTCCTTACATAGCAGTCCAATTCAGTGTTAGTCCAGAAACTCTCTCATTACCTTTCTATCCTCTACTCCAGTCGGTTACCCAGTTATAGCTAGAAGGGTATACAAAAATTGCCCTGTCACAATTTCTCAGAAAGTCACATCAGCAGATCCTGTAGAGTTAAAAATAATAGACTTCAACGTCATTCTAGGCATGGGTTGGTTATATTCCTTTTATGACTCAGTTGATTGTAGAACTAGGATTGTTCGTTTTCAGTTTCCAGACGAACCAATCCTAGAATAAAAGGGTAGTAGCTTAGCGCCTATGGGTCGATTCATTTCTTACCTTAAGGCCAGAAAGATGATCTCTAAAGGTTATTTCTATCATCTAGTTTGGGGTAAGGATTCTAGCTCTGAAATCCCAACTCTTGAGTCAGTTCCAGTAATCTCTGAGTTTCAAGAAGTGTTTCCAGAAGATCTTCCCAGAGTCCCTCCCAAAAGGGAAATCGACTTTGGAATTGATTTCCTTCCAGATACCCAGCCTATTTCTATTCCTCCTTACAAAATGGCTCCAGCAGAGCTTAAGTAATTGAAAGAGCAGTTGAAAGACCTTCTAGAAAAGGGCTTCATCTGACTTAGTATTTCACCATGGGGTACACAAGTGTTGTTCGTAAAGAAGAAAGATGGTTCTCTCAGAATGTTCATTGACTATAGACAGTTGAACAAGGTCATAATCAAGAATAAGTATCTCATCCCCATGATTGATGACTTGTTTGACCAATTTCAGGGCGCTAGCCATTTCTCAAAAATAGACCTCAGATCGGGTTATCATCAGCTTAGAGTCAGAGATAGTGACATTCCAAAAACAGCCTTCAAAACTCAGTATGGTCATTATGAATTTGTAGTTATGTCATTTGTACTAACTAATGCTCCTGCAGCTTTCATGGATTTGATGAACAGAGTGTTCAAACAGTACTTGGACTTGTTCGTTATCGTCTTTATTGATGATATCCTCATTTACTCTAGGAATGAGGAAGAGCATGCAAGTCATTTGAGAGTTGTTCTGTAGACTCTCAAAGATCGCCAGTTATTCGCTATGTTTAGCAAATGTGAGTTTTGGTTGCAATCCGTTGCTTTTCTTGGTCACATTATATCTAGCGAGGGGATCCGAGTGGATTCATAGAAGATAGAAGCAGTGAAACAGTGGCCAAGACCTACCTCTGCTACAGATATCAGAAGTTTTCTTAAGTCTAGCGGGTTATTACAGAAGGTTCGTGGAAGGATTTTCATATATAGCCTCACCATTAACTTGGTTGACTCAGAAGATGGTCAAGTTACGATGGTCAGATGATTGTGAGAAAAGCTTCACATAATTGAAAACTAGATTGACTACGGATCTTGTTTTGACTCTACTAGAGGGTTCAGATGGTTATGTGATCTATTGTTATGCATCAAGAGTAGGCCTTGGTTGTGTGTTGATGCAGCGAGATAAGGTTATAGCGTATGCTTCTAGACAGCTTAAGGTGCATGAGAAGAACTATCCAACTCATGACCTCGAGCTTGCAACAGTGGTGTTTGCACTCAAGATATAGAGACACTACTTCTATGGTGTTCATGTAGATGTGTTCACTAACCATAAGAGCCTTCAGTATGTGTTCACCCATAAAGAGTTGAATCTTCGCTAGAGGAGATGACTTGAGTTCCTTAAGGATTATGATATGAGTGTGCATTATCATCCTAGTAAGGAGAATGTAGTTGCAGATGCTCTTAGTAGATTATCTATGGGTAGTGTAGCCCACGTTGAGGAAGAAAGGAAGGAGCTACTGAAGGATGTTCACAGGCTTGCTCGTTTAGGAGTTCGCCTTATGAGCATATCAGATAGTGGTGTAACAATTCAGAATAGGGCAGAATCTTCTTTGGTAGTAGAGGTTAAGGAAAATCAAGACAGTGTTCCAATCTTGCTTGAACTTAAGGGTGCAGTCCATAATCAGAGAGTGGAGGTTTTCTCCCAAGGGGGAGATGGTATACTTCGGTACCAGGGTAGATTGTGTGTTCCTGATATGGGCGAGTTGGGACAACATATTCTGGCACAAGCCCTTAACTCTAGTTATTCTATTCATCCAGGTTCCACTAAGATGTACCGCAATCTGCGAGCAGTCTATTGGTGGAATGGCATGAAGAGGGATATAGCAGACTTTGTGAGTAAGTGCCCCAATTGCCAGCAAGTCACGGTAGAACATCAGAAACCAGGAAGTATGACTCAAGAGATCGACATTCCTACTTGAAGTGGGAAGTGATCAATATGGATTTCATCAAAGGATTACCGCATACTCGCAGACACCATGACTCCATTTGGGTGATAGTTGATAGGAAGACAAAGTCTTCTCGCTTTTTGGCGGTCAAGAATACAGATTCAGCAGAGGACTATGCCAAGCTTTACATTAATGAAATTGTGAGGTTGCATGGGATTCCCTTGTCTATCATCTCAGAAAGAGGTCCTCCGTTTATCTCTCATTTTTGGAAGTCATTTCAGAAGGGTCTCGGTACTCAAGTTAACCTTAGCACAGCATTTCATCCGCAGACGGATGGACAGGCAGAGCGTACCATTCATACCCTAGAGGATATGTTGAGGGCTTGTGTGATCGATTTCAAAGGTAGTTGGGATGATCACCTTCCTCTTATTGAGTTTGCCTACAACAATAGCTACCATTCCAGCATTCAGATGGCCGTGTATGAGGATTTGTATGGGCGTAGATGTAGATCTCCCTTTGGTTGGTTTGAAGTAGGTTAAACAGCTTTAATAGGGCCACATTCAGTCCTTTATGTTATGGAGAAAGTTCAACTCATTACAGATAGACTTAAGACAGCCCAAAGTCGTCCAAAATCTTATGCAGATGTGAGAAGAAGGGAAATAGAGTTCCAAGTGGATGATTGGGTTTTCCTAAAAGTGTCACCTATGAAAGGGGTGATGAGATTTGGCAAGAAAGGGAAACTCAGTCCTAGATATGTAGGCCCTTACAAGATCTTGAAAAGGGTTGACAAGGTGGCATATGAGTTAGAGTTTCCAGCAGAATTAGCAGTAGTGCATCCGGTCTTCCACATCTCACTCTTGAAGAAGTGTGTGGACGATCCAGCCTCTGTAGTGCCATTAGAGAGTGTGGAGGTGAAAGATAGTCTTTATTATGAGGATGTACTAGTTGAGATTCTTGACCGTCAGGTTAGAAGGTTGAGAAATAAAGAAGTCGCTTCAGTCAAGGCTTTGTGGAGGAGTCAGTCCGTAGAGGGAGCTACTTGGGAAGCAGAAGCAGCCATGAAAGCCAAGTATCCTCACCTCTTTCCTTCCGATTTCACTCCAGCTTGAGGTAATAGCTTCTCTTCAGTTTTCCAGTCATTCATGTGTAAAGTCAGTCTTGGAATCATGTTCCTCAGTTTGTACTTGCATTTTCAGCGTATTTGCATGTTCTCGGAACTCAATTCAGTGAGAAAAGTCAGTTCTCAGTGTTTAGTAGTAGGGTTGCAGCTCTCTCCCTCAATTGCATCTAGTTTAGTCTTATTCAAGGATGAATGTTCCCAAGGGGGAAATAATGTAACATGCCGTATCTAAAATAGACCAAAAACCAGCTTTTTAGAAAAATCTGCAGGTGCAACCAACGGGGCCACCGACAGACCATAGACTTACCCAGGATCTGTCCTACACATCCTTCATGGGGTCAGAAACCTCCAAAATCTCAGCCCAAGAAAATTTGGTTAAGTCATGATCGACGGACGGACCTCAGTCCGTAGGTCAGACTATGGTCCATAGTCCGTTACCGTCAATTGACACCCCATTCACCCACTCTCTGAAAAGAGCCACGGATGACCAGCACGGTCCGTAGATGGACCTACGGACCGTAGGTGAGAAATAGCAGATAGTTAGGGAGAAAATAAAGTTGGGTCAACTTGAAATGGTCATAACTCTTAACACAAAATAAATTATAAGTCCCATGACCTACCCAAAGATAGATAATTGAATTAGATTTTCATAGCCACCAAACTTGCTAAAATCAGACCTCCAAGTAAAAAGTTACGCCCATTTTAATAAAGGTCTGTCGAACAGGCCCAACCTACAGGCCAAACGACGGACCGTCGATGGAACGCCGGACCGTCTGTCTAGGTTGTCGTTTGGTCCGACAGCAACTTACCCAGGAGTCTTTTGGTCTTTTCTCACTTCGTTTAAACCCTAAGATACGTCATTTTGACCCTCAATCGTCATATTGTAGTCAGTTTAAGCCTAGGAACATAACAACAAAACATACCTAAGTCAAATCATTAATCAAAACTTAGAGTTTTAGAAGCAAGAAAGGAGAAAAAGGTCAAGAACCCTAGTGTTATGCGGAATTCGAGATAATACAAGAAAATATAAACGCGAAAAACAAGACAACAGATTTACGTGGTTCACCAATAAATTGGCTACGTCCACGGGGAAGAGGGGGAGCAGTTTTATTATGGAGAGGCAAGAACAGAATACAGAATAGGGTTTGCCATAGCGTCTATATATAGTGCTAAGCTACTCCCTAACAGGCTTGGGCCCAAAATACAGAATTGACAGATAATTAAAGGCCCAATACAACAACATTGTATACCGTCGGGCCGGGGGCGACTCCGCCCCCCCGGACCCCCAGGCCAAGGGGCGCGTCGCCCCCCTGGACCCCCCGACTCACTGACCGGGCAGCGAGACCCCCGTTCTTTCTGCTGTAACGGGTCCGATTCAAGGCATTCAACAA
>NC_028639.1:16517001-16529178 GCF_001406875.1 Solanum pennellii
CCCAGAATCGAGAACCCACACATCTGAATGATGAGTGTGCTCATCCGCAACTAGGGCAATGTCTTCTTCAGAATTGGTGTCTACTTCATCAACAGCAGCAGAAACTGATTGTTTTTCCGATTGCTTCTTCTTCTTCGGACAATCAAATTTCCAATGTCCCTTCTCCTTGCAGTAATTACAAACATCATCTGGCTTTGCACCCTTCGACATCGGCTTATTTTTCTTTCCGCCATTTTTCCTTCCCTTTCCGCTACTGGTGAACAGACCGGAAGGCTGTATGTCCGTACTTGTGCCGTTAGCCTTATGCCGTAATTCCCTGCTATGAAGGGCCGATCTGACTTCTTCCAGCGACACAGTATCTTTCCCAACAATGAACGATTGAACAAAATTCTCAAACGACATTGGGAGAGATACTAACAGAATTAGGGCAGCATCTTCATCCTCGATCTTCACATCGATATTACGCAATTCTAATAACAAAGTATTCAATTGCTCTAAATGTTCCCTGAGTTGTGTACCTTCAGCCATTCGTAAACCGAATAGACGTTGTTTCAGAAGCAGCTTGTTGGTTAGAGATTTTGTCATGTACAAAATCTCCAGCTTCAACCACAGACCAGCAGCAGTCTCTTCATCCGAGACCTCCATGATGACGTCATCCGCGAGACACAGCACGATCGTCGAGTGCGCCTTTTCCTCCAGAATCGCCATCTCAGGAGTAACGACGGCGTTCTTGTCTTTCGACAACGGCGCCCAGAAGCCTTGTTGTTTCAACAAAGCCCGCATCTTGATCTGCCATAAACTGAAACTGTTCCTCCCTGTGAATTTGTCGATTTTCACGTTCAAAGCAGACATCTCGAATTCTACAAAAACACCGATTAACCGAGAGGCTCTGATACCAATTTGTTATGCGGAATTCGAGATAATACGAGAAAATATAAACGCGAAAAACAAGACAACAGATTTACGTGGTTCACCAATAAATTGGCTACGTCCACGGGGAAGAGGGGGGCAGTTTTATTATGGAGAGGCAAGAACAAAATACAGAATAGGGTTTGCCATAGCGTCTATATATAGTGCTAAGCTACGCCCTAACAGGCTTGGGCCCAAAATACAGAATCCCCCGTTCTTTCTGCTGTAACGGGTCCGATTCAAGGCATTCAACACCTAGTTCAAGAATACAACGTTTCCAGCCCTGAAATCTAAGTGTTTCTCCGTGAATTTTATCACATGTATGTGGGATTTACTGTGGGTTCCTTTCACCCATTGGGTCCCTGGTTTTCGTCAGTTCTTGATTCCCATAACATGATTAGATCTAGGGTTTCTAAAACTTCAATAGAACTTCATGAATTAATTAGTTATATGTTTCAGATTAGATTTCCATGTTATTACTCAGATTATTGCATGAATTTCAGAACCCTAGCTATTTATTTCTTAAGTTCTTGAACTACACATGCTAGTTCAAATATTTCAATTATTCAGATACACATGCCTCAGTTATAAATGCATAATTATCATATTAATTGTTGCATTACCAGTTTGCATGTTCAGTTTTGCGCTATCCAGTATTTACAGAAATTCAATCATAATGTCTTAATCACTTAATTTATTGGGGGTAGCATAATACCGAGTTGGACTAGGGTTCAGCGTACCAAAATAGTCCCAGAACTACTAGCCAAGTAGGTTGTAAGTCCCCCCCTGTGGGCATCAGTTTAGTGATCACCCCATCATGCATTTATACCTTTGGCAGGATATATTGGGTCCTCTTGATGGGGCGTATACATCGGACTCCACATTTAGCTCATGAGGTTTTATTATCTGTTATTAGTAGCTCCCACAGTTCAATCAGACTCTCTTGCATTGACCATTTATCAGTATACTCCGTATTCAGTTTCAGCATGTTATAAATTGGTCATTGCCTTCAGTTAGCTCTCTATATCATGTTCAGATTAATATACTTGCTTTTGTGCTTATTCAGTTATGTTTTATTTCAGCTTTATTTTATCCTACATGCTCAGTACCTTTTAAGTACTGCCGCATACGTGCCTACATTTTCTCGTGATGTAGGTTCAAGTTCTCAGCATCCAGATCATGCATAGATCAATTTCCGATCTTCAGTTCAGTAGATTCAGTGGTGAGTCCTCATTCTCCGAGGAAATAGTCATGAGTTTCTTTTCAGTATTTAGTCTTTTAGTTTCATTTTTAGCTAGATTTAGCTATGGATTATCCCAATATTTCTAGTCCAGTTTAGAGGCTATTTTCAGACATAGCTAGTTTTAGCTTTGTATTGAGTTAATATTTCCTCTGTATTAAACTTATTTTTTTAAAATATCTCAGTTATAGAATATGGGTATTCCCCATCTTTTCAGTTTAAAATTATGATTTAGTTTCTGCAACAGTTTATATTCTTTAGTATGCTCATGATCATACCAGCAGTGTTAGCTTGGGATCACTTGTGGTCCTAGGTTCTGTGTCTGCGTCTCGGGGGTAGCTCGGGGCGTGATAATGAAAGTCGTATTAAAAGAAGTAACGACTGGGGGATGAAGGAGAAGAAGACCAAATGTTGTAGCATATAAAAGCAAATCTTGATGTTGTCTGTTGGTTTATTCTGGTATTATTAAGCATTATCAAGAAGAATATTGTAGAGAATGGAAAATTCTAATGTAGTTGTGTACAATCATAAAATTATCATAGTTTTGGAAATAAATAAATGTAGTTTTGCATGCCTGGTCCAACATTTACTTTTTCTTATCATAGTTGTTGAAATAAATAAACGTAATTTTTCATATGTTGCTACATATGATCCATATGTTGCCACAAATGTCTCAAATGTAGCAATGTTTGACCTTTCGAGACATATGTTGCAACATATGATCCATATGTTCCTACATATGATCCACATGTTGCTACAGATGCCTCAAATGTAGCAATGTTTAACTATCTAAAACATATATTGCTACATATGATCCATATGTTGCTACAGATGCCTCAAATGTAGCAATGTTTAACCATTTAAGGCATATGTTGCTGCATATGATCCATATGTTGCTACAGATGCCTCAAATGTAGCAATGTTTGACCATTTGAGGCATATTTTGCTACATATGATCTGTATGTTGCTACATATGTCACATATGTTGCTACAGAAGCCTCAAATGTAGCAATGTTCGACCATTTGAGGCATATGTTGCTACATATGTAACGTAAGTCACTACAAATGACCCTTATGTAGCAATATTTTACAATTTGAGGCATATGTGTCTACATATGATCCATATGTTGCTACATATGTCACATATGTTGCTATATATTACCATTTTCTAGCAGTGTTTGACCTTTTGAGGCATATGTTGCGATAGATGCCCCTTATGTAGCAATGTTTGACCATTTGAGATTTATGTTGCTACATATGAGAACTATCCACATCACATAATATGTATTCGCTCTCAATATAAGATAAAATAAAATAACACAAGCGATAAAAATAAAATAGTGTCTTTAATTACAAACACATCATTGTCAAGATTTTTAAGCTCCTAAATACTATCTCATAAGCCCAAACTCATTGCATTCAACCAACTAGCTAGATTGTCACACAACAAGGTTTTGCGAGGTTGAATATTTGTCCCGCTAATCAAATGCTCAATGAATGCAAGCGAATATGACCCGCACGCCACTCCAGTTTCATTTTTTACTATGGGGTCCACTCGACCTTTAAATTTCCATGGTTCATTGAGAAGATTCTCTGGCAAATGCTTCATAATTCCACTTTGCTTCAACAATTTAGGCAGCAACTCGAAGACAGGTTGTATGTATGTCAAAAACTCGGCATGTTCCATACCGTCAGCTGGCAGTCATAAACTTTCATATGATCCTCGTGTAAGAGTATCTCAAGAGTCACAAAATGGGTTTTGTTCAGGTTCATGACTGTCAAAACCCTTTTTGCACCAATCCAATCCATGCCTACATGAAATGGCCTAATGCCCCTGACATAGTCAATAATATCTTCATCCCATTCAAACTTATTTACTAACTGTTTAAGGCTTCTACCACCAACTGTTATTGCCTCATCGCTCAATTCTTTATGTCTTTTTTAGAAGTTCGTATAGAAGTTGAGATCCAGGATCCTATCTTTTGGATCATAATACTCCAGGTATGTCTCATGCCTCTGACGCATGAGGTTAAGGATTTCATCAATATACTGAAATAAAAAATATATTAAAGAGTAAAGTAGAGCAGTCATTGAAAAGATAAAACAAATGTGCATTATAAATTGAAGGATTACCCAGTCTTCCCACCAAACTTATGGTTTGTCATGTTCCTAAAATATTGTCCTGTAAAAAACATGCATCCAGTATTGAATCTGAATATCCTTTGCAATCGTCTGACTCAACACTTTGGTTTTTCCGCTACAGTCGCACGCTTATAAATATTCAACTTTTTTTACTCCTTCACTTCCTCTATTACGTCTATTCGCAATTCTCCAAACATATTCTTCTTCAGATTTTGTATTACCTTGGCAAATGATTGGTTCCTCCTCTTGGCCTGTGGAGTATATGAATGCTGAACATTCTTTGATAGAATGCCCTTGAACCCCCTCTTGTTTTTAAATTCATTGACAACTTGACTTAATGTATGAAGATACATGATAGAATCTTCATCTTGTTTCCTGCACTTCTCATAGAGAAAGCCACAACATCTTCTACAAGAGGTAGCCCCTTGTTCTTGTCCAGCACAAACACCAACACTAGCACCAGCACCAGCACCAAAACCAGCATCAATACCATCAAAAACAACTAATTCATTAGCAACTTTGTCTCTTTTGATGGTTGTTTCTCCAACCAATTCCATTTTAACTCTATCCACAACAGAATCAAATAATGTTTCAACCAACCCTAGAGTAATTAGACATTGCATTTGAAATTCGTTTTCTGTTGGGACAATCCATGGATGCACAACCTAAAATTAATAAAATGAGTCATCCGTATGAATATTTGGGTCATATGTTGCTACATATGGGTGATATATTGACACATATGTTTCATATGTTGCTACAGATGTGTGATAGTTGACATATATGAGCCTCTGTAGCAACATTTGTGTCACATCTTGCCACATATGGGTCATATGTCGCTACAGATGGATGATACGTTGCAACATATGTGTCATATGTTGCTACAAATGTGTGAAATTGACACATATGGGCATCTGTAGCAACAAATCTGTCACATGTTGCAACAGATGAATCATATGTAGCAACATAAGAGTGTAATATACTAATAACTTACTGCATCAAGAGGAGGGTTAAAAATATATGGGGAATATTCCCAATTTTGATAGATTTTGTTTTTGATCTCAACCATCTCAATATCCTTGGAGATGAGATGTGTTCTTCTAATATTACTTGATGGGTCAAATGAGGAATGACTTCAAATGTCCGAGCCTATAAAAAAGAAAAACATGTCACGAATTAAATGTTTAATAATTCAATATAATATAAAAATATTAAGAAAAATTAGGTTTACCATGAATGCCCATGGAAAGCCAAACAAGTTACTGGTCTTTCCTCCTAAAGGTTTCAACAAGTATTGGGGATTTAATTCAAAGCTCTCATGACCCCAAGGGTAGTTATTGAAAGCCTCGATATCTTGACTAAAATTCACCCATTTAAACTATATGTTATTGTTGAAATCTCTTTCCAAAAGTATATTATGTGTAAACCAAAGTAAGCACAATGACTCCTTGTGCTTCCTTGGTGTATCCTCGTGTTCCAACAGATATACTAAGTCAGAATTTTTGAAGCTTTTGCCAACAAGGGAGATCAAGTCCTGCTCGTCAGCTGACATTGATTGTTGTCCTGCTTCTTCTTTTACTCATTTCTTTCTTCTTTGTGGTTCTTTTTTTACAATGTATTCAGGGACGGTCTCAAGAGGAAGATGACATTTTAACCTTGTAAATATGGCAAACTCTTTTATGCCAAAGAAGACTGGCATGCCACAATAAGTAATTACAATCTCATCCTTGTTTTTGGGATTTTGAAAAATAAACCTTCTTTTCAGATGTTCCTAAACCACTGTCATTTGAAAACGTGGAGTTGTATCATTGGGTAAATCAAGAAAATGACCGAAACAACTACTTCTAAAAAAATCTTCCAAGTGATTTCTTTTGAGGATAGCCCTGAAGTTGTTGAAAGGTTTTCCCAGTATTGACCTAATAATACTATCACCATTAGCATTAGGCTGCAGATGCACAGGGAAAGTGTCTGCAGTTATTTAATCTCATCATCACCAGCAGCATTGCAAACTTCATGTAGTTCTTGATCTTCTTCATCAACTTCATTTGTTTTTTCTTTTTATTGCTCAACTACTTCTTTATATTTTCCTTCTTCTTTGTCAAGTACTTCTATACTTTTTCCTTGTTCTGCCTCAACTTATTTTTTTCCTCTTCTTCCTCAACTACTTATGCTCTTTCTCCATCATCAACAACCTCGTTTTTTTTTTATTTTTCTCTTTCTTCATATTCTTTTTTAGAAAATTCTAGTTCTACTTAAGAAGAAGAAACTGCTTCAGATGCAAGTTCTTCTTAAAGATTGGTATTTTCATTCCTCTTCCTAGGAATTTTAGACCTAGCCTTCTTCTGGATCTTTGTTGTGTCAGATGTATCAATTTTTGTTTTGACATGAGCCATTATATTTGTACCCCTTGTATCTGCAACCACAAAAATAAAATATTTGAATTCCACACATGAGCTACAAATAAAGATTTTCGAAATACACAACAACACAAACAACAAATACGATTCAATGTCACACATGAACCAACAAACCACAAAACCCTCCCTAAACCCTATCCAACTAACTACAATGAAGTTTTTTGAAATCAAAACATATTTGAAAAAAAGAATAACTACACAACCAAAAAAGTTATAAAACCACTAAAAACAGGGGAAACAAGTAAGCAATGAATTTCAAATCCTAATTAAATATTACCTGAGAAGATATCAACGATAAACTAGAAATGATGAGTACAATGAAGCCTTGCTGTTGAAGAGGATCCAACAGATTACCACTGATGTTTTAGAAAATATCGCAAGAACAATGATTAGTGAAGGAAGGAATAATGGAACGAGAGGAGGAAAACAAAGGAAACAAGAGAAAAGAAAACTGAAATTAGTTAAAATAAATAAAATTTGGAATATGAAACGACTTTTATAGAAGAGAGGAGAGAGAAAATGAAGGGACGATTGTTCTAAAGCTATTTATTTTTTGAATTTCAACAGTTCAAAGTGTGACATATGTTGCCACATATATACGTTCTGTTGGGTCCCATACCGATTGACATATGTTATATAGTATAAAGTTGCCACATATATTCTTTCTGTGACATATCTTACCACATATCTCCTTTTTGTGAAATATGTTGCCACATGTATCCTTTCAGTTGGTACACATGCAGATAATTATGTGGTGTATTTTACAACTGAAGTTATATATATTGTCACATATACCACATTTCTTCCTTTCCATCATAATTGACATTTGTTCTAACAAAATCAAAATAATCATTAAAATCATTTATATTAATATTATCAGCAAAAATTAACACTTCACCAATTGTTTTATATAACTTACCAACAAAAGGTAATTCACAATGATATACATAAACCTATTAATCAATGGTGTTAACCACTACATATTCATCGATATTTGTTTTTTTAGGTCTAGGCCTGTGTGGGTCTTTATTGTTACTAACATAGTCATTTCGAGCCTTTAAAATGCCATAATTCCATAGGAGTAAAGCATATCTCATGCGAAGGCTTTCAACACTAAGTCCACAAGATGGTACATCTAGTCCATCACTCAAAAATTCAGCGTATACAGCGACAAAAAGTCCAGAATCTCTATATGGTATATCATCAATTAGAAAATATAATAACACCACATGTCGATAGTTGTAAGATTAAAAAATAATGTGATACTTACAGACTACTGCTTTTTTGTTGGGCAATATCAGTAACATGTGTGACTTCGAATGGGTGAGATTTGTTCTTTCCTGGTAACATTCAAGAACAGGGCAGTTGGTTTGCTCTTTTTGCTCAAAAAATTCGCTTAACTCAAGGTACTTTGGCAACATTGTAGAAAACTTTTAAATTTCGGAGGACAATTTTCTGTTAGACCTAGATGGGGGCATCGAATAATATATTTTCATGCACCGATCCTTCAATGCATCGACTGCCAAGACCCAACAGAAGTCCCCATTACTATTTACAGGGACATAAACATCATCTGTCAGGTGCCAAGGCAGTCCACAAGCTATACCAAACCCTTTCATAGTGCTAACGATTTTATCCTCATATTCAGGAACAACACTATCATTGTCAATATATATTTTGAAAAAACAACTAGTAGTTGTATATCGATATTTAGAATGAGTCTATTGCTATGAATTCTTATGCAAAGAGTAAAAAATGTTATCCACATAATGCACAAATGCATCAAACAAGTGTATCTCTGTATTAGTTTATATATTCATGTATTAATCAAAACATAAAAGTGGGTATGGATTTAGCTCATCAGTCTAGCACTTATTAGGAGCTAGCCTTAGGGGCGGAATCGAATAATCTCGAGATAAACAATGAGACAAAGGAGAGCACTTAGACGAGTCAGCCAAAAAGAAAGATCATTTGGGTTGAGACATTACGTAGAACCAATCCTTATTCTTTGGAAATACAACTATAAAATCAAGTTGGTCAAAATCAAGTTTCGAGCAATTGGCTAAGTAGTGTTCGTCCTTGTCTTTTCTGCAATTGTGTAATCATTATAAATAATTATTAGTGGACAACAAGAAGAAATACTAATAATAGTTGAACGACCTTACTTTTTTGCATGATGCTTGTAAAGACCCTCGTTTATCCATAGCAAGAAGGATGACATTAGTTCAGTTGGACCCTCGTTGTCAATGTTAAAACCTTCAAATTTATATTGTCGCTTCACATCACAAATGACGACTTCGGCTTTCTTCTCTTTCTTTTTCACTTTTGCTTTTTCTTTGTGCTTCTCTTTCTCCTTCTCCTTCTCCTTCTCCTCCTTCTCTTTCTGCTTCTCCTTCTTTTTATCCTTCTCCTTCTTCTTATCCTTCTCCTTTGACTTATTCTCCTTCTCCTCCTGTTCCTTCTTCTCCTTCTCCTTCTCCTTCTCCTTCTCCTCATTTTCCTTCTCCTTCTCCTTCTCCTCATTTTCCTTCTCCTCCTTGTTTACCTTTGCCTTCTTCTCCTTCTCTTTCTTATCACTAATTTTAGAAAGTGTTTGGGAAATAGATTTTTTCAACCTCCTAAACTTTATAGGCTGTGAATTCTTCTTGGATCTTTGAACATCAATATTATGAGACATTTTCTTAAAAATACCACTGAGATTTTTAACACGACTAATAAAATAATCATGTTGCTGCTCACATTTTTCGCATAGACAAAAAGTGCATTTGATGTTAGAAAAGGATGCAAGACCAATAAAAGATTGAGTTGTTGTCATGGATGAAGCTTCTGTATCATTTCATCTACAAGGTTAGTTAAAAAATATTGAGAGTTCGCAATTCATTATAAAATATTATTAACATTATGTTGCCACAGATGGATAGTATGTTGTCATAAATTAACATTATGTTGCCACATATGTATCTATTGTCTCCACACATGAAATTTCTATTGCCATATATAAATCTTATGTTACCACAGATGAATCATATGTTGACATAAATGTACCTATTTTTTCCACAAAAATCTTTTTTGTTGCTACAGATGACCATTTTGTTGCCCTAACGCATAAGTGAGATGTTACAACATATGATGAATATTGGAATATGCACCAAATTTCACTAAAATGTGGCAATATATGATACATCTTTCAACAAATGAAATATATGTTGGACAACTGAACAAGACTATATTTCTAAAATCATATCAACAAATGACCACAACAAGAACAACAAAAGCAACAAAAAAAATGCTGAATGTTAACAATACATATACATTTCCTCAAAATTAGGGATTTTTTGGGTTGGTTGATGGTCTTTCAAAAAAAAATAATAGGCACCATTACATCATTATTCAATTTTTACATCTATAGAACGTTTTATTATTCATTAATCCAAGAAAAAAATTTGAAAATAACTTACCCATTTTAAGTCGATCGCGATTTCAGTTCAGAAAGAAGAGAGAGTCACGATTGGAGATGAGGAGGAAAATAATGGAGGTAGTCGAGAGGAAGAGGAAGATAATGGAGATAGGATTTTCGAATTGAAAAAGGAAAAAGAATAAGAACAAAATATATAGAGAATGCTGGGAGAAGATGAAAAGATCTTTTTAAAAATGATTTAGATTGAATTATAGAAGTTCAAAAATGAAGTATTCTTTTGTATTTTATAAAAGATTAAGAAAGTTTTTAAAATGTTAATTTGGTCCAAATTTACTTAAATACATTTTAAAGAGGATTTGACCAGCTTTTGGTCAATATATCACCAAAAACAAACCCAAGACTTATTTGACACCTTTCGTTTGATTTTCTCCTCCAAATACTCGTTTAATATTTTTTTCGGCACGATTCTTGTTTCATCAAAATATTTTTTCTTTTGGAACATGGATAAGGACTACTTTGGACAATTTTAGACCATTTAGGATATATATATTATGATGACTCTAAAACATAATCATATGTTGTATTCTTTTCCATGAATAACTTAAAGGGCGAGAGGCACAATACCACGAGAAGATTTTGAAAAATAAATATGATCACTCTAAAAAATTAAGCCCTTATTTGGTAGAGTATATAAAAAAAACAAAATAAGGAGAATTTCTATAATAACAAATCTTGCATATTTTCTATTAAAATATATAAATTTACAAAAAATGCCCTTCATACTTTATTTATTTGTACACTTCCTTTGCAACAAAGTTCTTCGCTAAGCATCAAAAAAGATTTTTTTTTTTGCTAAAACACCATTAAATGCTCTTCTTCTTATATTTTTCAAGAATAATATTAAATAGTTGTACTATTGCATCAAAATATTTTTGTGAAAAGTTTGCAAAGAATATTTTCTTAAAATCAAATTATTATCAGAATAGTAAAACTTGTGATTAAATTAAATTGAATTAAAATTTTAATTTTTTTTATAAAATACTAAGATAAAATGCACAAGTATCCCCTCAACCTATATCCAAAATTTAAGAGACACACTTATACTATACTAAGGTCCTATTACCCCCCTGAACTTATTTTATAAGTAATTTTCTACCCTTTTTCTCTTACGTGGCACTAGCTTGAAAAAGAAAGTCAACCAACGCTGGGCCCACAAGATAGTACCACGTAGGTCGAAAAGGGGTAGAAAATTATTAATAAAATAAGTTCAGGGGGGTAATAGGACATTATTATAGTATAAGTGTATCTCTGAGATTTCGGGCATAGGTTGAGGGGGTACTTGTGCATTATCCAAAATACTTAAGAGGACATAAAGCCTATTAAAACACCAACAAATTAAAAGATAATAAAAAGAAAATCAAAATCAAAATAAAAACTTATGACAACAAAGAAAATGAAAAGGCTTTAAGGATAGTTTTGTAATTATTTAATGTAATGCAAGTGTTAAAATGATATGTATTACTAATACCTAGAATTCCTTGGTGTTGGATCTGAAGAGGTGATTATGATGTCATGCGGAAGCTTATAATTTTCAAATCATATGGTTGATAAATCGGACGACAAATAAAAGCATACTAAAACATATTATTACTATAGTTTGGTCAAGCGACCTACATATTATAAAACTAATATTGAAAAATATAAATATGTTTAGGAGAAAATCTCCCCATAAACAAGACTCTCTAAATTACTACATTGTGGATGGTATTGTGTTCTTGATATGAGAAAAGCATCTTCAATTTATAGATCTCCTAACTTTTCCACTAAGGAAATAATAAATCAAATATGGAAGAAAAATATATTTTCCTTCATGAAAAATAAAAGCATTTATGGTAAATGTTTAGTATTTTCTCTTAGGAAAAGATAAACTTCAATAAGATATATAATGCACAGTTCATTAGATGGATTATTTACTTGCATAAAAACTGTATGTGTGTGTGTGTGTGCGCGCGCGCACACACACACACACACATATATATATATATACGTAC
>NC_028639.1:16539178-16539406 GCF_001406875.1 Solanum pennellii
ATTATTATTATTATTATTATTATTATTATCATTGTTATTATCATTATTATTACTATTATTATAATTTTTATTATAATTATTATTGTTATTATTATTATTATTATTATTATTATAAGTATTATTATTATTATTATTACTATCACTATTATTATCATCATTATTATTATTATTATTATTATTATCACTGTTATTATCATTATTATCATCATTATTATTATCATTATTATT
>NC_028639.1:16542087-16553174 GCF_001406875.1 Solanum pennellii
GCTTCCTAAAAATCGTTGAAGCTGAACTTTATCGGTTATAATATTAGGAAATTTTGATGCAAATTCAATACTTCTTTGAATAGGAATAATTCTCCCTTTTTCAATATTATGACCCAAAAATCTCACAGTTGTTTGAAAAATTTGCATTTTTGGTATAGATATAACCAAACCATTTTGGATAATAATTTTCTTGAAAAAATCAAGATGTTTAAAATGCATTTCCAGAGTTTTTGAAAATACGAGAATATCATCTATGTAAACAATGATAAAATTGCTAAAAGGATTAAAAATATCATTCATAATTTTTTGAAATTGTGAGGGAGCATTTTTCAAGCCAAAAGGCATAACATTCCACTCATATTGTCCCATTGGGACATTAAAGGCTGTTTTGTATTTATCCTTATCAGATATCAGGATTAGCCAGTATCCGGATTTTAAATCGAATTTTGAAAATATGATGGCTTCATGAAGTCTATCTAAAAGATCCTTCTTATTGGGGATGGGGTATCTTATCCATTTTAGAACTTTATTTAAAGGTTTATAATTTATAACAAGTCTAGGTACCCCTCTTTCTTGTTCTGCGTGTTTATTAACATAAAAAGTAGTACAAGACCATGGTGATTTTGAGGGTCTTATTAAACCCTTTTGTAGGAGAATATTAATCTCATTTTTACATAATTCTAAATATTCTAAATTCATTTGGCAAGGTCTTGCTTTAGTAGGAATATGATCCTCCGAAAAATCTTCTTCATAAGGAAGACTTACAATATGTTTTTTTCTTTCCCAAAAAATATTTGGATGATCTGCACATATTTGTAAAGAAAATTATTTTTTTAAATATTCAATTTTTTCTTGAACCTTTGGATTATGCAAAGTTTCTTCTATAGTAAGACTACAAATTTCATTTTTAAGAAAACCAATATGTTTAGTTTTTAAAGAAATGATATCTTTAACTTCATTTATAAATTTGGAATAAGGAGGAGATATAAAAACTATTCTTACCTTTTTTCCTTCGAAATTTTCAGAAATACCAGTATGATCCCAAGAAGTAATAGGGTAAATATGCCAAAAGAAAGGCATTCCTAGGATAATTTGATTAGAAATATTTTTTATTAAAACAAAACTTTCAGGTATACAAACATTATTAGTGCAAATATAAGCTTTAGGAATTTTATATTCAATATCCATTTTATGACCACTAGCATTCCTAAGGGCATGAGTAGTTTTTTTGAAATATCTTGAAAGGATCAATCCTTCTTGAATACAATTTAAATCCGCTCCGCTATCAATAAGAGCAATAAAATCTTTTTTCAAATTATAATCAATAAAGATAGTTATTTTAGCAAGTGGTTTATGAGCGGTAATTAATTCAATAGTTTTTAAAAATAATTGTTTATTTTCTGAAGATTCTTCAGGAGTATCTGAGAAAACATTAGAGATATCAGGAAGCTCTTTTTCATCTACAACCTGTTTTTCCTTTTGAGTATTATTAATACTCTCTATACAAGTAATTCTTTCATCAAGAATTGTATTTTGATTCTTTAAAGAGGCAATTTCCTTTTTGAGATTATTAACCTCTTCTACCAAATCTTGAATTGTGGTTGGAATATGATTTCATTGGGACCGATTCTTTAATTGTCTCCTTAATTCTGCCATAGTATAAGTATTTTCTTCAACAGGATTTTCTCTAGAAATTTTTGTATTACTAGTAGAAGTATTGGTATTACCAATTTTATCAATTATTTGAGACCTTATTATAGGGTCATCAATCAATTTGAGCATTTCTACCCAATTATCCCTGCTTATTACATTGATATTGAGATGCTTAAATTGCGCATATAACTTATAGAAATCATCAGTGTTTTGTTCCTTGTCTTCACATGATTCTCCTATTTGACAAGGCAAACATTCTTCTTCTGAGGGGGGGATATAATCTTCCTCGTGAAGAACTCTTAAATCTTCACTAGTATGAGATTCTTCTCCCTCACTATTATCAGGGCTAGATCCTTCAGGAGATGAATTTAATAGTATTTTGCAAAGAGAATCTTTAATGTTTTCATCAAGATCAAGACTCTTGATCTTATCCTTAACTTTGCAATCTCTGGCATAATGCCCTATCCTTCCACATTTGTAGCAAGCATTAGATTTATCATGTTTGGATATTTTCCTTTCAGATTTCCTTTTTTCACGCTTATCTAAGCGTTTCTTCTTTCTATGGGACTTATAAGGTCTTTCTGTATAATCTTTGTTCTTCTTTTTCTTGGAAATTTTTTTGGATGTTTCCGGCATATCAATAGCAAATTGTTCGCAGAATTCTCCTAATTGCTGCTTTTCATTCAAACGATATTTTTTAATCTGCTGATTCCGCTTTATCTCATTGCATAAAGAGAGCCCTTCCTGGGTACAAACACTTATAAGTTTCCCATAGGTATAACTATCATAATTTATGCTTATTCCATCTCCCCTAAGGATTTTCCTAATCCTTTCTGCAAATAAAGTGGGGATTCCATCTATAAACTTGGATTTCCAATGAGAACTGTTACACTCAGGTAACTCCATGTCTCTAGAAAGGAATACATCCTTATACCATCTAAAAGAAGTTAGTGTTCTACACTTAAGGTTTTGGAGAATAGTTCTAATGGTCTCACTATTATCCGACCATCTTCCAGAAAAATGTTCTATAATGGTTAAAACTAGTGTATAAGCTATATTGGGGACTAAACCATTTTCTTCTTTTACTGCAGTTAAAATGGCCATCCTTTGAGCCTCTGTGAGATAATTATCCCACCATCCTTTTAATTGCCCTGTGAATCCGGCAATAATCATATTAGCAGTATCCTTCTCAGAATTTTTGTTGGCTTTGCAAATGGTACTGTACATGAGAATTCTATGGGCCAGCGTATAAATCTGCCTATCCGTAAAGCCATCAATATTCCATTCATAGATTTCTGTTGCACTGAAACTATTAGAGACAATATATTCTTGTTCCTCTAAAAGGATATCCTGAGGGGTTGGCCTAGGATAATAGAACATCCTTTGGACCGATTTTCTAGCATGTTTTTCTGAGATTTTATTAATCTTATTAGTAATATTATATTTCAGTAGGAATATTATTCCTACTATCCTCTATAACATGAAGAGGATTGAGTTCTAGATCTTTTTTATACTTCTCTTCTGACCATCATTCAATATTATCAAGTTTTGATAACTTCAAATCCTTTATCTCAGGTGGAGGTTGGATACTTGCAGTGGCTTTTTCCTTACCTTTGTCAGAGACTTTGGACTTTTCTATAATAGAGCAGATATGACTGACTTTATAATGTAAAGAAAGGATATGTTCTCCTAAAATGCTCATATAAACATTTGTATAATTACTTTGTTGTATAAGACTTCTGATATGTTTAGTCGTCAATAAAGCAGTATCATCATTAAATAAATCTGCAAAGGCTGTAAAATGAACAATTTTATCATCTTTCTCAATTTGGAAAGATTGTTGTGGTGGCAAGAATGATTTAGTAATTGTACCATCCGGCAATTTATAATCACGTTCTAACATGCAAATATACTTATAAATGTATTTTGTCATAAACCATGGTACAATTGCAATAGCTTTATTAGCTTGAGAAAGGTCATTATAAAAATTATTTTGTAAAAAAGTCTGTTGATTATTATCAAAATTTTTGAAAAACCATTCTCTAAATGGTTTCCATTTAGGTTGGAAAAATTCTTCTGAAATTTTTGCTCGTACCGGTGATCCCGGTCTAAAATCAAGTTGTTCCTTTTGATCCATAAAAACCATTTGGAAAATTCATTTCTGACAAAGTAGGCTCATCCATATCAGGAGTAACAATATGATTTTCTATTTTGATATTATCAACTCTTTCACTTTCTCTTATGTAAGAAGTTGAGGCTCTGGAATTATCCTCATCTTTTATCTGGGACGTCGAAGCCCTAGAAGGAATGTTAACTATATAATCTACTGGAGAAATATAAGAAGAATTAGATCTAGGCATCCTGGCCTGCAAACCTATACTATCTGTATAACTCATCAATAAATTCTGATCATTAAATTTGATCCTTACCTTTCCATCTGGAGTCTGTTCAATATCAGATATATCTGAATTTATACTGTTTCTTGGAGGAACAGCTTCCTCAATAACCCATTCTTTAGGAAAATCAATTTCATTCCATTTAATAGGTCTTCTTGTTATAATTTTTGATTTGCTAAAATTTGTTTCTATTAAAATGGTCTCATTTTTAAAATCCATAATTTTACACATAGGATTTAAAGTATATAAAGGTTTATAGTAAATTCTATAACAAATACATATAACTTCATTACCAGGCAAATAATCATACCCATGTAATTTAATACTTAATATTAAAGTATTAAGTGAATTTTTATCATTTAAAGAGATCTGCAAATTAGGATAAGCATTAAAATAAGCAGGACCATAAGCCAAACTAGTTTGCACTGTCCCTATAAGAGATTTCTTCCAATTCTGATTTCTTCCATCTCTTAAAGCTTCTGTGAAGCTTTCTGGCAAGCCTCTTAATGTAAGGGGCTTAAAAGCAACTTGTACTAGACCAATATGCATAAATCTATAATTTTCCCTATAAGGGGAAAAATCATTTTCAGAAAGAAGTCTAAATGTACCATGATCAGAATCCATAGTAATAGTTTCTTCAGTGGACCAAATTCTAGTTCCAAGGCTGACGGTAGTCCGCACGGCCATACAGACTTCGATATTTGGAACCAAATACGATAGGATCGCTTCGTTGTAACTATCGGTTCGTTTACGAGTTAGATCGTCTGAGGATGGAAGGATCTTTTACGGTTCCAACATAGCCCAAATGACGCCTCAAACATGGCTTAACATGGGCCTCAAAAGGAACTCCGGACTAAGACAAGATCTTCCCACTAACAGACTTCACTACTTCGACCTTAGAAACATCGGAACAGTCCAAGTTCCATGTTATCAATAGTTTAGGTTGATATTAATCTGTCAGTAAATTTTTAGCCTATCATTTAGGCTAGACAAGGATAAAATTAATTTTGAAATACTATTAATAATTATACCTTTAGTAGATCTTCAGAAGTAGATAGCAAGAACAGCTGGAATTTTATTGAACTTAAAGTTAGAAATTTTTACAAGAGTAGAGAGAGGAATACTAAAGATGTATGGCTCAGTGCCTGCGTCAAAATAAAAAAAAAAGATCCTTTTATAGAGAAGGATCACAGAAAATGTTAAAAACTATGACATAGGTGCTTACATCATATTATATTATTGAACCAACATAGGGTCCTACTACTTTAGAAAAGTTTGAAAATATCAACAATTGATTCCGTTCTTTTAGTCCTTTGCTATTCCTTTGCCTTTAGACTCTTTTGTGCTGGAAGATTCTTCCACTTGATGTTGAAATTGTTGCAGGAATTCTTCTATGTCCATTTCTTCAATATTTTGAGATTCTCCTGCTAAGCAATTTTCTTCATCTTCAATAGAAGTTGAAACTGACATATCATCTGTAACATTTATTCCCAAATGTTTTATTAAATCTTTTTTTATTTCTTCTATATATGAAGACAGAATTTCAGATTTAGGTATTATTCCTCCTTTCATTTGTATTTTTCTGCATATTTGTTTGAAAGGACTAATTTCTTCCTTCCCAACTATTGTGTCGGTCTGATATTTATTATTCTCTATTGAAATGTTGATAGAGTCTATTATTTCTCTGCCATGAAGCTGTCCTTCTGCATTCTTGTGGAGTAATTTACTCCAGAATTTTGTATGAAATTTTCTTTTTAAACACGGAAATCCCTGTTCATCTGCTTGAACTTCTATTGTCCATTTCATTATCCAAGGAATTGAAAAATTCTATAAAAAAATACATTAAGGATATTCCCTTAAAATATATATCCTGTTGTTGTAATTGTATAACTTTAAATGAAACATCTATCCATTCAGCATATAATTTTTTGTATTCTTCAGGAAGAATATTTAATGTAGGACCGCATAAAGTCCACCATTTACAAAACCAATTTGGTATATGTTGTTTAAAATTATTAAAACAAATTTTTATAAACCATGAATGCTTTCTATTAGCATTTTCGTATAATAAAGCTTTATTAAAGCTTTCAATATAGTCCCAATAATTAAATTTAACTACAGTCTTTTGTTCCGGGTGAGTATATTCTCTTTCCCTCATAGTGCTTGTTCCCCATTCTTCTGGGGTAACTATCTTTTTTATTATGATTTTTGAAAAGTTATAAACTTTCTTGGTATTTGATGGGTAGAAGTGCTGAAATTCAGCAGACCCCATTGATGAGAGTATAATCTCATAATGTATCCTGTATTTATAAGTAGGTACAACATATGATGCCGTATCAAAATATCTTGTCATTATTTGCCAAGGATCATCTCTCCATTGTAGATCCCTTGGTTCTAAAATGAGTATTATTTCATGTATCTCGTTCTTATCATATATTTTCACATTTTCTATAGCTTCTTCATTGACTATAGATGAATATGATGGCTGAGTTTGTTGTTTGGATTGTGTAAAATCCATAATTTCTTTGTACATTGGATGGTTGACATCAATTCCTGATATTCCAGTAGATGTTCCTGTAATATTTGCGGCTATTAGCCTTTGATTTTATAATTGAGCCAGAATATTATTACTGCCTGTCTGTATTGCTCTTTCTCGTCCTCTTCCTCTTCCTCTATTAGTGGAAGAACTCCAGGATGGCCGCATTATCCTGTAAAAGAATTTATTGAGTTAAATATTCTCTAGTAAGAAAGTCAGGGAGACTATTATCTGCTCCTTTCTTATAATGTATTTCAAAATCAAATGGGCTAATAAAGTTTGCCATCTTGCAAACATTTTTTTGGATACATCATGTTTTACATCTTTGCTAAAATTAAAATTAGCTGCTTGGCAATCAGTTTTTATAATAAACTTTTGATTATATAAATCGCCTTGAAATTTTAAAACACTTTTTACTATAGCTAAAATTTCTTTAGCTATAGTTGCATAATTTTTCTGGCTATGATTCCATTTTCCTGAATAAAATTGTACAAGATATTCCTTTTTTTCAATAGGAGAAATTTTTTTTAGAATTCCCTCATAACCAATATCAGAAGCATCCATCTCAACTATCTTTTCCCAATTGGGATTGGCCAAAGTGAGACATGGTAGGTTATGAACCTTGTTTTTAATCTGCTGGACTGCTCTGGTATGATTTTCAGTCCATGGTTTAGGATTCTTTTTGAGTCTATCATACAGTATTGCTGTATCTTTGGCTAAATCCTTTATAAAAGGAGAAATATAATTTAGGCTTCCTAAAAATCGTTGAAGCTGAACTTTATCGGTTATAATATTAGGAAATTTTGATGCAAATTCAATACTTCTTTGAATATGAATATTTCTCCCTTTTCAATATTATGACCCAAAAATCTCATAGTTGTTTGAAAAATTTGCATTTTTGGTTTAGATATAACCAAACCATTTTGGATAATAATTTTCTTGAATAAATCAAGATGTTTAAAATACATTTCCAGAGTTTTTGAAAATACGAGAATATCATCTATGTAAAGAATAATAAAATTGCTAATGGTATTAAAAATATCATTCGTAATTTTTTGAAATTCTGAGGGAGCATTTTTCAAGCCAAAAGGCATAACATTCCACTCATATTGTCCCATTGGGACATTAAAGGCTGTTTTGTATTTATCCTTATCAGATATCTGGATTTGCCAATATCCGAATTTTAAATCGAATTTTAAAAATATGATGGCTTCATGAAATCTATCTAAAAGATCCTTCTTATTGGGGATGGGGTATCTGATCCATTTTAGAACTTTATTTAAAGGTTTATAATTTATAACAAGTCTAGGTATCCCTCTTTTTTGTTCTGCGTGTTTATTAACATAAAAAGCAGTACAAGACCATGGTGATTTTGGGTCTTATTAAACCCTTTTGTAGGAGAATATTAATCTCATTTTTACATAATTCTAAATATTCTAAATTCATTTGGCAAGGTCTTGCTTTAGTAGGAATATGATCCTCTGAGAAATCTTCTTCATAAGGAAGACTTACAATATGTTTTTTTCTTTCCCAAAAAATATTTGGATGATCTCCACATATTTGTAAAGAAAATTGATTTTTTAAATATTCAATTTTTTCTTGAACCTTTGGATTGTGCAAAGTTTCTTCTATAGTAAGACTACAAATTTCATTTTTAAGAAAACCAATATGTTTAATTTTTAAAGAAATGATATCTTTAACTTCATTTATAAATTTGGAATAAGGAGGAGATATAAAATCTATTCTTACCTTTTTTCCTTCGAAATTTCCAGTAATACCAGTATGATCCCAAGAAGTAATAGGGTAAATATGCCAAAAGAAAGGCATTCATAGGATAATTTGATTAGAAATATTTTTTATTAAAACAAAACTTTCAGGTATACAAACATTATTAGTGGAAATATGAGCTTTAGGAATTTTATATTCAATATCCATTTTATGACCACTAGCATTCCTAAGGGCAGTAGTAGATTTTTTGAAATATCTTGAAAGGATCAATCCTTCTTGAATACAATTTAAATCCGCTCCGCTATCAATAAGAGCAATAAAATCTTTTTTCAAATTATAATCAATAAAGATAGTTATTTTAGCAAGTGGTTTATGAGCGGTAATTAATTCAATAGTTTTTAAAAATAATTGTTTATTTTCTGAAGATTCTTCAGGAGTATCTGAGAAAACATTAGAGATATCAGGAAGCTCTTTTTCATCTACAACCTGTTTTTCCTTTTGAGTATTATTAATACTCTCTATACAAGTAATTCTTTCATCAAGAATTGTATTTTGATTCTTTAAAGAGGCAATTTCCTTTTTGAGATTATTAACCTCTTCTACCAAATCTTGAATTGTGGTTGGAATATGATTTCATTGGGACCTATTCTTTAATTTTCTCCTTAATTCTGCCATTGTATAAGTATTTTCTTCAACAAGATTTTCTCTAGAAATTTTTGTATTACTAGTAGAAGTATTGGTATTACCAATTTTATCAATTATTTGAGACCTTATTATAGGGTCATCAATCAATTTGAGCATTTCTACCCAATTATCGCTGCTTATTACATTGATATTGAGATGCTTAAATTGCGCATATAACTTATAGAAATCATTAGTGTTTTGTTCCTTGTCTTCACATGATTCTCCTATTTGACAAGGCAAACATTCTTCTTCTGAGGAGGGAATATAATCTTCCTCGTGAAGAACTCTTAAATCTTCACTAGTATGAGATTCTTCTCCCTCACTATTATCTGGGCTAGATCCTTCAGGAGAGGAATTTAATAGTATTTTGCAAAGAGAATCTTTAATGTTTTCATCAAGATCAAGACTCTTGATCTTATCCTTAACTTTGCAATCTCTGGCATAATGCCCTATCCTTCCACATTTGTAGCAAGCATTAGATTTATCATGTTTGGATTTTTCCTTTCAGATTTCCTTTTTTCACGCTTATCTAAGCATTTCTTCTTTCTATGGGACTTATAAGGTCTTTCTGAATAATCTTTGTTCTTCTTTTTCTTGGAAATTTTTTTGGATGTTTCCGGCATATCAATAGCAAATTGTTCGCAGAATTCTCCTAATTGCTGCTTTTCATTCAAATGATATTTTTTAATCTGCTGATTCCGCTTTATCTCATTGCATAAAGAGAGCCCTTCCTGGGTACAAACACTTATAAGTTTCCCATAGGTATAACTATCATAATTTATGCTTATTCCATCTCCCCTAAGGATTTTCCTAATCCTTTCTGCAAATAAAGTGGGGAGTCCATCTGTAAACTTGGATTTCCAATGAGAACTGTTACACTCAGGTAACTCCATGACTCGAGAAAGGAATACATCCTTATACCATCTAAAAGAAGTTAGTGTTCTACACTTAAGGTTGTGGAGAATAGTTCTAATGGTCTCACTATTATCCGACCATCTTCCAGAAAAATGTTCTATAATGGTTAAAACTAGTGTATAAACTAAATTTGGGACTAAACATTTGTATAATTACTTTGTTGTATAAGAATTCTGATATGTTTAGTCGTCAATAAAGCAGTATCATCATTAAATAAATCTGCAAAGGCTGTAAAATGAACAATTTTATCATCTTTCTCAATTTGGAAAGATTGTTGTGGTGGCAAGAATGATTTAGTAATTGTACCATCCGGCAATTTATAATCACGTTCTAACATGCAAATATACTTATAAATGTATTTTGTCATAAACCATGGTACAAATGCAATAGCTTTATTAGCTTGAGAAAGGTCATTATAAAAATCATTTTGTAAAAAAGTCTGTTGATTATTATCAAAATTTTTGAAAAACCATTCTCTAAATGGTTTCCATTTAGGTTGGAAAAATTCTTCTGAAATTTTCGCTCGTACCGGTGATCCCGGTCTAAAATCAAGTTGTTCTTTATAATCCATAAAAACCATTTGGAAAATTCATTTCTGACAAAGTAGGCTCATCCATATCAGGAGTAACAATATGATTTTCTATTTTGATATTATCAACTCTTTCACTTTCTCTTATGTAAGAAGTTGAGGCTTTGGAATTATCCTCATCTTTTATCTGGGACGTCGAAGCCCTAGAAGGAATGTTAACTATATAATCTACTGGAGAAATATAAGAAGAATTAGATCTCGGCATCCTGGCCTGCAAACCTATACTATCTGTATAACTCATCAATAAATTCTGATCATTAAATTTGATCCTTACCGTTCCATCTGGAGTCTGTTCAATATCAGATATATCTGAATTTATATTGTTTTATGGAGGAGCAACTTCCTCAATAACCCATTCTTTAGGAAAATCAATTTCATCCCATTTAATAGGTCTTCTTGTTATAATTTTTGATTTGCTAAAATTTGTTTCTATTAATACAATATATTTTTAATTTCAACATATTACCTCTTATTCCATTTAGTCCGCCACGTTGATTGTTCAGCTATATAAATATGAATGATTTGCACTTAAAAAATGCAAATATATATATATATATATATATATATATTTATATATATATATATA
>NC_028639.1:16554154-16618935 GCF_001406875.1 Solanum pennellii
ATTTATATATATATATATATATATATATATAGTACATATAGTCATGCGAAGCGCGATATTTTCACTAGCAGTAGATAGATTTGAACAATTATAATACCAACTGATAATCACTTGTTTGCACTTTTCAGACTTCTAGTTTCTATACTATATAACCAATACTTCATCCATCTCATAGTGGATGAACATTTTACTAAATATATTTGTCGTATATTACTTCATCACTTACTATATCAAGATTAAATAATTAATTTTTCTATTTTGTCCCTACAATTAATATGATCCCTGAAAGTTAAAACAAATTTTGAAGATCTAATTTTTTTTCTCAGAAGGCTAACTGATATGAACAATGGATAAAAGGTAAGAATAAGAGTTAATATCTCATATGATCACTCAACTAAAACTTCTTTTCATAGAAAGTCATTCAATTTGAATTTATAACCTCAAAGTCACTTTACTATGTATTGTTTTCATAGAAAGTCACTCAACTAATAGTTATTCTCACAGAAAGTCACTTAACTTTATTTTATAACCTCAAAGTCAGTCAATTATAAATATTTATTGACTTTATGGATGCAGAAGATGGAGATATTGTGGGGGTTATTGATCCTATGTTGTTTCTTGAACCTAATCATGATAACAACTACTCCACAATAGAATCAGATCATATTAGGGTTTGTGAGGCTACTACTTCGAAATATGATGTTCAAAACAGTAGTACAATGGAGAATAGAGAAACAACATTGGAAGTAGAAGATGACGACAAAGTTGATGATATTAGAAGTGAGGAAGATATGTGTAGAATGTTGGAAGACATCCTTGATGTTGATATTCCTGATGAAGTTGATCATATAAGAAGTGGGGAAGATATGTGCAGAATGCTCGAGGACATCGTTGTCGATATTCCTGATGATTGATTGGAGGATTCATTAGTTTGAAAAAAATTAGCATATAGTTTAATTTTTCCCAATTTTTCAAGAATTGTGCTAACCTGTTTTCATTCTATTTGTATGCATGTCTATGTTGTCGTTTAATCCTAGCTAGCTCCATATAATTAGTGGATACAAAGAATCAAAGAAGTAACATAGTGTTTACTTTGATCAATATGGAGATTTATTTATTTACTTTGAATGTTGTTATTTCTGTGTTGGAAGAGAACCTTTACTCTTAGTAGGAATTCATAATACTGATATTAGTTGTGTATCAAAAGAAATAGCAACAAGGTTACATATAGATATTAGATTGGGGCACATTTTATCCAAATTTAAGAACTTGCGTCCTATAAAAATTAAAAGTTTTAAATACGTAATTAAGGAAATAAAGTAGCTTGACAAGTAATTTGAGTTTTTTCCCATTAGGATAATAAGATGTTTATAAATAGATAAATATCTTCATTTAGACTTTATAATTCACATAATTAATAAGAATCAATGTCAAAGAAAATGGGAATACGTTGTCATCCCACTGATAATGAGCTAATCGACTATTTTAAGAGGTGAATTATCATTGAATCAACAATATCCTATCCTTTTTGCGGATATATATGGAGATCAACCACCATGGGAGATATTAATTTGGAGGTAACTCTGAAGAGATGTTTCTTTACTTTATTACTCCTTTGAAGAAGTGAATGATCATGTTATGGAAGCACAAGATGGAGATGTTGTAGGTATTATCGATCCGATGTTGTTTGAACCTAGAGCTGTCAAAATTAATGGGCTTGCTCAACCCAACCCCTAGAGAGTTAAATGGGTTGGGATGAGATGACCCTTTTAATTAAAAAGAATATGAAATAGAAGCCCAACCAAGCCCTAAGCGGGCCAGGGATTGGGATGGGTTGACCCTTCAATCAAAATATGAACAATATTAATCTCTTAGAAATAGTATCTAAGTTTATCGAACGTTGACATCTCTGAACACGACATCAATACATACAGTTTCATTTTATGAATTCCACACTTGGTGAATCCTTATAAAAATACATTTATGAACCACACACTTCAATGAATACTTACAAAAATATATGATAGTCAACATAAAATTTAGCGGAAAATTGCAAATCATTCCACCATTTCTCCCACAAAAAACTAGCTAGTTTAAAAGAATTGATTTTTTATTTTAAAAAATATTTATTGATAGAAAGTTTACAAATAAAACACTACTAAAAATATATATATAAAAATTATTTAAAAGGAAAAATGACAGAAATCTCACCTTTAAGTTCTCTTGTTACCATTATCCCCTATTAGTTTTACAAATCCCCGAAATCCCTCATTTTCACGCGTCAAATTAATGTATCAGCACATCAAATTATTGTATCTCGCGCATATATCAGAAAATCAAATTAATGTATCTCGCGCATCAAATTAGCGTATTATGTATAAATGTACATCAGATTAGTGTATCATTTACAAAATGTAATGTATCTTACTTAAGGATTAATGTATCTGGCGTATCAAATTAATGTATCAACGCTTATATTATTGTATCAGTTTGAGGGATTTTTATAATCATAAACTTATAAGGGACAAATGGTAATTTTGACTTAAAAGTATATGATCTATGTCCTTTATTGTATTTTAAAATAGTCATTGTGGATTGGGACTACGAGGCTAGTGGTCCAAATGAGTCTGCGCTAAAAAGCCTCGTTCCTAAATGAGCCAAAAAAATTAGGTCAAACCGCACTTAATTCAAGGGTAGGGTTGGGCCGGCCGACCAAGCCCATTTTGGCATCTCTATTTGAATGTAATCATGATAACGACTACTACAATGGAGAAAAGAGAGACAATTTTGGAAGTACAATAAGGCCAACAGAGTGATGATATTAGAAACATGAATTTTTGGAAGAGCATTGAAGACATTTCTAATGATTAGTTGCAATATTCATTTGTTCAACAAGATATATATTACACAGTTCATTAAATGGATTATTCAATTGCATAATAATTTTGTATATATATATATATATATATATATATATATATAGTTCCATTTCAGTTTTCCCCTATATATGTCGATGTTGTAATTATTGATATGTTCTTCATTTAGTAAGAATTATTTCAGTATTTATCTTTTATTTCTCTTTCTATGCCAATTTTACCAGAATTACATGTAGAAGAGCAATCCGTACTTAGTTTAAAACCAACATTACGAGGAAAATGTACTAATTACTATCAAATAACTAAGTACCTCTGATAGTATATGTAATATTCTAGTCAAACGGGTAATATTAGTATCAACAACAATACAACATTTGTGTAGTAGTAATAATAATAATATTATTTGCATTCTCCAATGGGAATTTCATGCGAGAGTGTCCAATGAACAGGCATCAATTGATTCAGCACTCGATTAGTCAACTTATAGTTTCCTCATGAGCCAGTCTTAGAGTGGAAAAACAGTTCACCAGTGCTTAAGTGTCATTTCATTTTGTACCTTAAGGCAACGAAGTTAGTTTCTAAGGGGTGTGTCTATCACTTAGTCCGAGTTAATGACTCAAGTGTTAAGGTACCCCCTATTTAGTCAGTTTCAGTAGTAAAAATGTTAGAATAATATTTAGTGTCTGTGAAGAACATTTATTGATTGCATGCAAATTAGGATAAAAATTTGTTAACATTATATGTACATATAAAATCAAAACATTGTATATGATTATGCATGCACTTTGCTACTAAATAATTATTTATTGGTTATTTTTAAAATTTAAAATTATTATATTTTAAAATATACATGCAACGCCTTGGTACGTATACTAGTGTATATATATAGATCTGAAACATAGAGAAGGTGATGTGACACTTCTCTGTGGCCTCCATTACCAATTATTTTTTTTTTCTCTTTTTTGGATTTATTTTACAATTTAAATAAATTATTTTTCTGTACAGGTAAATTTCTTTCTTTTTTTTTACAAACAACTATTTTGATTAAGGAGGAAAAATTTACACCTAACACTCTTCACGTTCCAATTTATAATGAGATCCATAACTCACAACTCTTTAATTCTTACTCTTAATAAAAAATCTATTTTTGTTCTTTTCTTCCTTCTTTTAATGACAAATTATAAAATGATAATTCTTTTGATATTTTAAGTATATCCTCTTTGTTATAAATCTATACATCAATATATATATTCATATAGATTTCAAAGCTAGATATAGACTATAACACCTCATTAAAATTTTCGAACTAAGATTCGAACCATTCTATGTAGTAAGTGAGTTTACCAAGCGAGTTAAATTTTTCTAAGTGTTAAGGTCACTAGATGTAGCACCTTGTGTTCCAAAAAGATCTAGAGAGAATTTGTTGAAGTCATTCTTAAGCTCTTTTATGTTTTGGGTCAACTTCAAATGATCATAACTTTAAGTACATTATGAGTTAGGGGGGTTACAATATAGATAAGCAAAGGCCTTTATATCATCTTTCCAACGCTACCGAGTTTTCTAAGTTTCGACGATGGATGAGTGAGACATGCTCCTTTGAAGTCAGGCTGTCTAGTTAAGGAAAGTTACCCAAAAATAGTGAAGGGTATTTTGGTGTTTTCCTTACCGAATCAGATTTAGTTCATTTTTATTAAGGTCTTAGGGGTCTAATCTTATAAGGTTCCGTTTTATAATCCAAGTATATGTCTAGGGTTTTAGTTGAGAATTCAAGAAGAAAAAAGAGGAGAAAGGAGGAAATGATCAAGGCGTTTGTCAAAGTTCTTGAGTTTTCTAGCGGATTTTCACGATGGGTTTAACCCCTAAGTGGTAAATAAGCTTCCACAGTGTTTGATCTGTTCACCCACACACCAATTATGTTAATTTCAGCATTAAATTCGTTCTAGAAGTTGAAAGTTTAGTCTTCTTGATATGCGTTCTTGAAATTTGCTTTTGTTCTTGAATTGAGCTGAGATTGAGGAGTTATTGAGATTATTGCATCGATTTATAGAGTTGTTTTGAATCAGATTCTAGAGTACATTTATTGGGTATCTGAATATAAAGAGGAGTTGAGAAAAATAATCTAATTTAGGCAATTGGGGTAAGAAAACAAAGAAGGAACAAGTCAAGCAAATTAGGGTACAGGGTCCTTGATGCGAACCTGTTCCTTAGGATTAAAAAAAATATCTCCACGTCGAGGAGAATTCACGGACCTTTCTTCCTCAAATTTTATTTCACGATCAAATATTAAAATGTATTTCGGCATCACGGACTTGCTTCCAGACAATGATTTCTTGATCATTTCTTATATTTAACTATCTAAAAGTACTTCTAAACATCACGAGATATTTCCTATAACCAATCACATCCTTGAATTCATATATCAAATTCAAGATAGAGTTGAGAGTCAAGTCTTGAGAGTTCTTTCGAACATTTTGAGAAAGTCCTTTTGAGTCATTTAAGAGTCTTCTACAAATTATAATAACTTGTTTCAAGACTCGAGCGAGTGAATATGAGAGGAGAATGCCTTCATGAGTCTACTTTTTCTACATAAGACCCTTCATGTCATGAACCGTAACTCTTGAATTCATAATTCATATTCAAGAGAGAGTTAAGAGTAGAGTCAACAAAGTCTTTGAGCTCAACCGTGAATTCTTTGATATCAACTATTGATTCGAGCTACGTTTTGAGGAAATAAGTATGAGAACGAGAAAAGTCGTATACACAAGTTCCAAATCGTTATGTAGACCCTTGAGTCGAGTCGTTCATGCCCATAATTTTGCATGAACCCTATAAGTTGAGTATCTTTGAGAAGAGTAGTATCTTCAAGTTCTAAGTCTTGATTATAGAGCATAATCCTTTTAGATTATATTTCTAATCATGGACCTACTACATATTACCCTTGAATCCCTTGAGTTGAGTTGTTGCAATGACCGGGTTCTGTCATTAAAGAAATGCCAACGGGGGAAAATTTGGGGCTGGAAAAATTTTTCGTTGTACTTGGATTTTTCCCAACCTTTCCCATATTCGGAGGAAATCGAAGTCACCAAGGTTTAGGTAAATCTGGTAACAATCAGGTAGAGGAGTTATGAATTTTATTATGTGAGGTGTTATATAACTCGTTATGGAATCCATATGACTTTATGGAATTGAATTTGGGTGAGTATAACTCCCCGAATTTAACTTAGCATAAGAGGTATTTTCTGAACATTGTGGGTCAAAAGTGTGTTGTATAATGGGGAATTGGAAATTCTATAATTTGCTCACTAGTTCAGAAATCCCGCTTTGAATCTGAGTTTTTCCGCTCTGGCAGGGCCGTTATAGTAGGGAAGGGGGCGCTATGGAAGGTGCGACGAGGGTTAAAATCGAGGATAAAATATGAGAGATCACTATTTCAAAGGTGCCACTTTAGCGTGTACTTATATCGCTCTGGCGCCGCCGCTAAAGCGAGGCGAAGGTCGTCGTGGCGGGCCAGACGCGACATAATGTCGTTAATAGACTCCTAAACGATCTTTTTTGGTACTTTTTGACTATTAGATCTAAGGAACGACCCCCGAGCGGTTTCTATTTATTTTCACCATTCTTGATATTAAAGTTAAGCTTTTCACCCTGAATCCATTTTTTGATCCGTAAAACGTGATAGAATGGGTTAATAATGACAATTAAGGTATTTGTTCTTGATTACATGATGGAAACAACCCTAAATTGGTTAGTTGGGATCATAGGTTTATTCTAGGGTTCGTAAATTTTTTATAGTTTTTAGTGATTAGCGATTGTTTGTTGATTCTCGTGTTATTGTGATTGTTTGTAGACCAAGAACAAGCGGGGAACAAATCTGGAAAGGGAAGAATCAAGTTTCTTAGGGTTTCAATCTTGTTTTGAGGTAGGTGATGGTTCTGATTCTATGGTTGTGTGGTGTATGCATATTCTTCCTCGTTGTGATACTTATATGTGTATGAATGTTGCAATGTTGATCACACTTGTTGTAAATGAGATAGATGAATGATGTGTCCATGAAATCATGATGTAAATGTATGATCTCAATGATATACTTGTGATTGTGATTGTGGTGTCTGAATGGAGATCAGATTGTCATGTTCCGGAAAGCTAACTGAGATTGAGTTGCCTTGTTCCGGCATAATCGGTTGCCATGTTATGACATAAATACGGGATCGGATTTCCAAATTTCAGCAAGCTTATTATTTGGGCTTGGGATCTATGAGAGGATCAATGATGTGATGATAAATATGAAATGTGTTAGTGATTCTTCATATTGATAATGCTGTAAATGTTGGTATATATGCATGTGATATAATGTTTTTTGACTTGTTTATGTTACACAAGTGGGATAACTGTGTGATCCTACCAGTACACTGTAGTTGTATACTGATACTGCACTTACTATTTTTTTTTGTTGAGTATCTGGCATCTTCACGCGATTATTGACTGACCTCTCTTAAAATATTAGTAATCGATGCTCAAACTCAAGGCTTATTTCTTCCGGGCTTCCATGGGATTCTCTTTCATCTATGTCCACTATTTTTGGACATAGGCAATTGTTCTAGAGAGTTGAATAGTTCTTTAGTTTGGGGATATATCCCTTCTTGTTTAGATTTATTGATCATGTTAGACTTTTTGGTACACTGATTTACAAATTCTAGGTATTTAAATTTCGCATTTGATTAGTTAATTAACTTACTTTTGTAACTTAATTGTCTTAGTTTTGTTTTAGTAGCTTTGTTCGGATTTTAGTAGTGGTTCTCTCACCGGAGGGTTAGTATGGGTGGCAATCATGATAGAATGGTTTGTGACAGTTGTTTATGCCCATAACTCTGCGTGAACCCTATAAGTCAAGCAGTCTTGAGATGAGAAGTACCTTTGAGTCCTTGAGTTAAGTAGTTCAGGTTCATAATTCTACATGAACCCTCTGAGATAAGCATTCTTAAAATGAGTAATATCATTGAAGGTATTGAGTTGAATTGATTTCTATCCATGGTTATTTAAAACCTTGAATTAAGTTGTTTACGTCCACAATTCGGCATGAACCCTATTTTAAGAAGTTTGTTTTTTCAAATTCTGGGAACTTGTTTTAAGACTTGACTTTTGAGTTGAGTAAAGAGTAAAGAGTAAAGAGAGAACTGCATTTCTTCAAAAAAAAAAAGTATGGGAACAATGTAGTCCCAAAGAGTGGAATGTTTTCACATTTAAACAAGAAAGGAAACTAAAATTTTCAAAAAAGTTTTTGAACTAGTTTTCACAAGATTTCCAAAAGAGTTTTTGAACTAGTTTTCACTAAAGAATAAATGCTTTCACAATTAAGCAAGAGAGGAAACACTGAATCTCAAGAGAGCCTTGATACTTGTTTTTGAGTAATTATCTCAAACCACAAACTTATTTTTTTAAACATATGAGCTAGTATATTTTAAAAGTAGTATTGAACACCGATATGGGGGAGAGTTCAGATAACTCCAAGCCCCTGTAAGTCATGTAGCCATCATGGGTAGAAAAGGGTCATACTTTTTAGATAATTCCTTACTGTTTTTTTATCACAAACTAGTGGATCCACCTAGTAGTTAGGTTCTATGCCCCGACAAGGTGGTGAGGAAAAACGTTGTATCATTACACAACTCACAGTGATGATTGTCGATTAGAGAACCTTCCACAATTATATATTGTATTCTTATATACACAGATTTACCTTGTATTTTTATATATAAGCAGAGTTTATCTTTTATCGTTGCATACAAATAGAGTTATTTTGTATTTTTCAATACATTGAGTTGCTTTCTACTATTTTAAAAACTTTCCATATACTGTTGCTTTATATTGAGTTGAATATCCAGAGTTGAGTATCTAGAGTCAAGTGTATAGAGTTGAGTATCCTAAGTTGAGTACCTAGAGCCGAGTATCTTATTGTTGAGATTGTGCCTTATTTCACTAAGTTGAATATCTTATAATTGAATTGAGCCTTATTTCACTGAGTTAAATATCTTATCACCCAGTTGACCCTATTTTCTTTGAGTTGGATTGAACTATGTTTCTTTGAGTTGAGTGAGTTGAGAAGAGGTAAATATGTTTCTATTCCACCATTTCAAACTTATGTTATCCTTTAGAATTTCCCTTACTTGCTCGTACATTCTATGTAATGAGTCATTTGGCATGCATCGTTTCGTAATGCAGTACAAGTACGCATGATCATCAATACGCGCTTCATTGATATCACTCGCAATTCGAGTTATCTATAATGAGCCTTGTTGTAATGACCCGAAAAAATCATTTAAACAAATTTTACAAAGTTATCGTTTTACCCATCTCAATAGTTGCACCGAGTACTTTCTTGATCAATCGGTAAAGTTAGTTTGAGAATTTTTAACTATTCATTTAACTATAATTATTAGTTTATCTGTAATTTTAAATAATTTAATTATCAGCCTATATCATTTGATCCATGTGGAAGAATAAATTGGAGCAAATAGGGGTTTGTGTTTATAAGTAATAAATTATAGAATGGAGAAAAAGTCAAAAAATTTTTTTGGCAAAAACTACTTAGATGCGGCAGCAATCAAACATGCAGAAAATTGTTTCAGGTAAAAACAAAAATATCAAAAGATGCATTCAAATTCTTTTTTCTCAACTTAGTTTATAAGTTATATAGTTTCTAGGTTTGTTGTTAAATTATTATTATATTCTGGAGTGAGAAGCTCCAAATTGTTATATATGTATTAATTGTTGTTGCCAATTTTATTGTTGATTTGGAGAGATGATGATTGACTAATGATTAGATAAATGATATACAATATGAACAATGATTCAAGAGTTACGGTGGATTCGAGAGTTAGCGAACTATTTTGATATTTCTTCCAGATTTCCCCCTATAATCATCAAGTTACAAGTCAAAATTTGATAATATTAGTATATGAAATTGAATAATAGGTGTATTATATTATATTATAAATGATATACAATATGAACAATGATTCAAGAGTTACAGTGGATTCGAGAGTTAGCGAACTATTTTGATATTTCTTCCAGATTTCCCCCTATAATAATCAAGTTATAAGTCAAAATTTGATAATATTAGTATATGAAATTGAATAATAGGTGTATTATATTATATGATTTTCATTAAGTTTATGATATTGATGAAGTTGGAACTTAAACCTATGCTTGGAATTTGGAAATATACAAGTTGATATGGTAATTGACATCAAGATTAGGAACATGATTATATTTGAATGAGTTTTTGGGTTTAGTCTAGATATATAACATATGATTGTTGATTGTATTGTAATCTTATGAGGATTACATATTTGAATAGATTGCATTTATTTGGAAGTCCAACGAAAGGGCATCACTCAAGTCCCTGAGTAATTGTTCGACCTTTTTAGGCAAGTGAATTTCTTACCTTATTAAGTGTATGAAATTCATGTATTTCCTTGTGGTATGTTTTTGGGGTAATGGGACTTGGTGAAGGGTTGACTTGTTCACATTGATTAACTCTAATGATGAAAAAGGGGTAATAAAATGGAATGGGATTAATTCTTCTGTGATATGTTGAGAATTTTTGTGGCGGGCATTGGTACGAATATCGGTGTTATAAAGGGAACATTTATTACTATATAATGTGAATTGTAATCCGATAATGCCAAAACATATGGACATTAACTGATATATTATTGACTTGACTTATTATGTTTGATTATGTTCTTTATTAAACTCGTATACTTGTGATAGCTCAGGTGATTACATATCATATTGATATTTGATTGAGATGTATCATCCCTTTCATTGGAATCATATTATGCACATGAATTGACATGTGATTTAGTATAAGTTAGACATGTGGAGATCGTCCGTGCTGGGATGCTGAGAAGTTAAAACTATAATTTGGGCACGTGGAGATCGTCTATGTGGAATTTGTTTAATTTATAATAGTGCATTGAGATCGTCCTCACAAACACATGGAGATATTCCCTGTTGATATATGGACCTTCCGAGTCCCCCATGGGTCATGAACTCTTGATGTATTTCCGAGGAGTATCATACATATGCGGTTGAGAGAGTAATTGGTATTCTGAGGCATATGATTTCTTCGTGTCATATTGCATTGCATCCCATGATATCCTTCATTCTTGATGATTATGTGTTTTATTGGTGGTTGAAAAGTACTTGATATTTGATTTTTTCTATTTGATGAACTTTATCTTGTGTGTTGCTCATGTCGTAATGCCTTTTGTGAAAGTTGTGATCGATGAATAATAACTTCGTTATTGACAATATGTAATTTTTTAAGTGATCGTTGTTGAGATGGGTGTTATGTCAACTGTGAACTATTAGGTTAGGCTGGTTTTAAGCAGGTTGTTGTTGTGGAGGTTCGGTTGATGTGTAAGGAGTACCCGTATTTCGGTAACATCTCACAAATTTGAATTAGCTAGGAATAAGCTAAAAAACTAAAAATATTCATTTTTGGATAGAAATAAATTTGGAAAATTGTCAAAGTTAAGAAAGTGAGTTTTGGTCATTTTCAAACGGCCATAATTTCTAGCTCATGATGAGTTAGAGATAGTTCTTCATCTGGTTGGAAAGCCCTTGGAGATATCTTTCCAACACTGCCAATTTGGCGCATTTTCGACATTGTATAAAGGATATATGCCTATTAAAAGTTAGGTTGTTGAAGCAAGAAAAGTCCAATTCCAGATTCAAGGAAGGGCAAACTAGTCTTTTAACCACTTATTTTCCTAATTCATTTTAAGGGTTTGTTAGGGGTAAAAATAAGCCTTAAGTCAGTTTTGAAAAATCAAATTCATGCTTAGAGCTTGGATAAGAGAGAAAAGAAGAAGATATGGGAGAAAAGTCAAGAATTCCCCAAGAACATCAAGAACTTCGAGTGAATTTCATCGGGGGTGATCCCTATCAAGGTATATAAGATCTTTTGTGTTGAGTTAGCTCATCCACACACTAAGTTGTTTCAATTCAGCGATTTGTGAGTTGTTTACATGTTAAAGGTGAAGTTCTTGAACAAAAATGTTGAATTCTCGTTGATTGAATTGTTGGATGCCTATTGTTGTTTGATTCTTGTTCCTCCAGGCTGTTTCCGAGTAGAATCTAGTAGTCATAGAGGTTACCAATGGTCCAAAGTGTTTGGTGAATGAATTAGGCAGGTTTGTAGGGTTAAAACGAGTTGAAAAATTTGTCAGACATACCTGGACAAGGCTAGGCGCATCACGCCTGCAGTTCGCTAGAAACTTGCCTCAGTTACTTGGGCCTAGTGCGGCGCATCACTAGTGAACCAGAATCACTCCTCAATCACTTGAGGCTGGCACGACGCTGCTCGAGTGCGCCAGAGTCACCGTTTTTCGCCTAGTTTTCATAGTTTAGCCTAGTTAAGCCCTTCTAAGGTATATTAACAGTCTCCAGCGATTCTAATTACTTTAAATGATTTCTAAACACCTAGGAATCACAAAAACACAAATCATAACCTGAATTCATAATTCATTCAAGGAAAGCTAGGATCAAAGTCAAGGAAGTTAAGAGTCGAGTCTAAAGTTAAGAAGCTAGTCCAAAGCAAAGTTCTTAAAGGTTTTCAAGAATCTTTATTAAATGTTTTAACTTCATTTTAATGCCCAAGTTTCAAGTTAAAGTAAAGAGTAAAAGTTGAAGTCGTTCCTTGAAGAAATATAAGGGAACTAAGTATTCCCTAAGATTTGATTTAAGATTCAATTTTCAACTAAAGCAAAGAGTGATTTGATTTCATTTTTCAAAAGTTACAAGGAAAATAAGTATTCCCTAAAACTTCATAAATATTTTCACATTTAAGTTAAGAGGAAACTAAGATTTCCCAAAAGAGTTTTGAACAATCAAATGGAATATTGATTCCAAGAGAGACTTTTAAAGCTAAGTGTGAGCAACTATATCAACCCAAAAAAAGGAAGTTATGTTAAAAGCAGGAGCTAAAGTATGTTTTGGGAGTAGTATTGTTAACCAATGTGGGGATGAGACTTTATATTAACTCAAGTATCCATAGAAATCATGTATCCATCATGGGTATTGGGTCATACTTTTTAGATGATTACGTAAGTTAAACTAGTGGATTCACTAAGTTAAGGAGTTCTATGCCAGGGCAAAGTATATGACAGTTGTAACGCTAAAAAGCAAACTAGGTGAAACTAGAGACAAGCATGAGTGTGATGAGGTTTTAAAGTCCTTAAATAGTTATTTATGATTTTATTAGGCAGTGTGTAATGTTTGGTTAAGTTTTGAAGTGAAACGTCAAGGGACGTCTATGACGTTCGACGACTAGACGTCTATGTGCTTATATGAGTTCTTGTGTGCCTTAGCATGTTTGGAGTGTTGTTAAGGGTCCAAATTGATGGTGAGAGTTCCTAAGACCTATATTACTATGTATAAGTGTTTAACATCTGGGTAAAAATCCACCTAGGACCCACAAAGGGTCCTATAATAGCACCCAAGACTTGGCAACAAAACAGCCAAGACTGCCTCAATCGACGCCCCTCACCTACGGCCAGTAGGCTGAACGACGCCCGTCGTTGGGCGCGTAGATCCACCATAGTGGTGGGAGTTTAACCCTCATGTGACCAGCCTAAGTCCCAATCAATGCCGCAGCAGGACGGGTTGTCGACAGGCGACACCCAGTAGCTAGGGGTCATTGATGGTCCTTCTAAAGCAGTCAAAAATTCTGCCCTGGCTTGGGGTGTTTTGATAAATTCACCACAAGTCTTTTGTGAACCATGGATGATTATTTTAGGGTCTTTAGGGTATTTTAATTTTGTTTTAATTCCTAGACCTAGACAAGATTTCGTTTTCAAATATCCAAAACCCCTCCCTCAAGAAAGAACTCTTCCAAACTCCATAGAAGCTGGAACTGAAAGAAGGGCTAAAGATGAAGGTTGTGGACGTTTTCTTCATCAAAATTTTGTGGGTTTATTCTCATTGAGGTATGGTAGTCATCCTTGAACCTTCTTTCATTCAAGGAGTCATTTCAAAGAGATTTCAAAAAGGTTTTTCAAACTCCAACTTCTTCTATCTTTTACTCTAAGCATGGGTCTTAGCATGAAAACGTTTCAATAATTGAAATAAGTTGTTTTTAGTGTTAGTTTATGATTTTCAAGTCAAAAAATCAATGAACCCATTCTCATGCACATTTCCAACTTTTAGCTTATGAAGTGGGTTTAATGTAAATATCTTGATAATATTATAAAATGTTAGAGTTGTATTTATTTATGTTATATTATGATTATCTACTGCCTTAAAGACTATTTTATGATGAGTTATTGAAGAAATTGATAAAAGGTGGTGAAAGCTTGGAGGAATGGTAAGTTGGTTACATTGTTTAGTTCTTATTGCGAAATGCTCTTGAGTGGTATGGTCCACTTTTGGCGGTGTTGTTTACCTGAAGTATATGGATATATGTCTGAATATGTGTATTGTGATTATGGCCATGAAGACATAGTATGTGAAGTGAAGTAATGATGATGCTGATGTTCAAATTGATATTCTTTATGAAGCTTGAATTGTATGTATTGTAGAGATTATGTTAAATGAAGTATGTGTATATGTGAAGAATGCTAGTGTGTGAAACATGATGAATGAAGGTGTAAGAATGTTTAAATTTCAATGTTATGAAAATAGTCATTATGTGAAAGGTTTGCTCACATTTACACACTCTCACACACACATTGAACGAATGAATGAAAATGAATGTGAATGGGGGATGGTAGGGTGGACACTCTTCGTGAGTAGAGATGAAGTGTATAGATCATTCCCTACTCTTCCTAAAAATCTTTAGTAAAGAAAAAGGGGAGTTTTGGGGTGAACACTTTTCATGAGTTGAGATGAAATGTTTAGTAGCAACCTCACTATTCCCAAGAGCTTTCTAAGAAAGGTTGGAGGTGGGATACCCTTCGTGACTTGAGATGTGGTATTCCATTGTGACCTCTAGGGATAAGTACCCTTTCTGAGTTGAGATGTGGTGCTAATTAGCTATGCTTTAACCTATAGTAAATGAATGTTTAAGACTCTTTGGGGGAGTTATGCTTAGCACCGAGAGAATTTAAAGAAGGGGTGGATACACTTCGTGGGTTGAGATATTGTATCCAATATACCTCTTGAGATGAGTTCTCCTCGTTAGTGGAGAATGAGTTACTTAGAAGCAATCTCTTTATCCCTTACTATGCGCCCACATAAGTATAGCTATTGGATATTCCATGTAAAGACTAACAAATGACCCTACCTTAGGAAAGTGGGGATCCCTCATATGGTAAGGGTTAAAGTTATCCCCCACAAAAGAATGTAATGAACTAAGTCTTCTAAAGATTGTACTACTTAGGGATGATGGTGGTTTGAGACGCTATCTATCCATTGCACGAGTAGGCATTTCAAAGGGGGGTCTTAGTGTGTCTTTATATTCATTGTATGAATGGGTCATTATGTGATGTAAATGAAGTTAGGTTACTTAATGTCTAATGTTAAGAAAGCATGTTAAAGTTATGTCTTGTATGATGAAGTTAATGAATGATGAATGTGGTGTGCTTGGTCTAAGGGAACCCTCAAGGAGCACTTGGTGGGAGTAGTAGTACGGAATACTACTTTCACATTGCACTTTGTATAACTTGGGAGTTGTCTTGGAGAAGGGCACTTATGTGAAGTCTTGAAATGCAAGTATGTTTCTCTAGTGTCTAGTTATGGATTGTAGACTTGTTACCCGTGCGAAGTAATCCTATGGTAGGTAGTCTTGAGGATCACTTAGGTGTTTATTGAAGGGATTGCATTGGCGGTCCCTTCATTTCTTCAAAAAGAGTACATAATAATAACTAAGTATTCCCAAAGAGTAAATGTTTTCACATTTAAACAACATAGGAAACACTAATTTCTAAGAGATGTTTTGAGCTAGTTTTTGAGTATTTATCTAAAACCACAGAAAGAGTTTTTATTTTTAAGCATATGAGCGGAGTATTTTGGTAGTAGAATTGAGCACTGATGTGGGGACGAGTTCATAGAAACTCAATATCTCCATAAACCATGTAGTCAACGTGGGTAGAAAGGGTGATACTTGATGATTCCTTAGTGCTATTTAGCATAGACTAGTTGATACACTTAGTTGAAGTGTTTTGTATCCCGGCAAGTTATAGGACAATTCTAGAAGCGAGGGCAAAACGTTGTATCATCACTTTAGCTCATAGTGATGGTTGTCGGTTAGAGAAACACCCACAAAATGATATTTCCTTACTATATATGTATATTGAGTTGTTACTTACTATTTTAAATGTTTTATATAAACTAGATCTTTGGTGTTGTTTATCTATGCATTGAGTTGAGTATCCATGAGTTGAGAATTAATTTCAACCTTATGTCATGCTTAGTTTTCCCCTCACAAGCTCGTACATTCAATGTACTGATACAATTTGGCCTTCATAATTTTTTGATGCAGATACAAGTAATCAGGATGAACATCCAGTGCCTCGTTGATCTAATTGAGCATCTCAGAGGTTGTTGGTGAGCTCCTTGCTTTCTAGGGGTTCCCTTAGCTTATATTTTGTTTTATTGCTTTTGGATACTTTAGTTGATTGGATGATCAGGGGTCTTTTCCCAACATATCTCTTAGTATCTAGAGGCTTCATAGACAGTTAGATATGTGTTCTTTAGTCATTTTCATTCAGTTGTTTGTTTTAAGACTTGAGTTTGCCTTATTGGCTAGTTCAATGTTTTCTTTGTAGCATTCTAGTTTTTATATAAGTTTAGTTTATCTTTGTTACATTAACTCTTTCGTTGAGTAGTAAGCCATGTCAAGGGTTCACTTGGGGCCAACGATGGTTCTCGAGTACCACTCCCGCCTAGGGTGTAGGTTCACATGCATCTTTTATCTCTCAAATTAGTTTTAACTAAAATATTATAGCATAAATTCATTTAATTTTTTCACAAAATAATCCCGCGAAGCGTGGTTGAATTCCCAGTTCAGAAAATAAATCAATAAGAACGGAAAGATGTAATACTAAAACTCTAATGTATGACATAAATGAGATACAACACCGAAACATAAAACAAATAACCCATAGTCTGAGAATGTATTATTCTGAAAATATGGACAAGAACAATAGAGGAATTGTACATCCTGGAAGAATAGCTCACGCTTGAATTCGAAGCTAGACGTTCCTAATTGAAGTCCCGAATAATCTATTGAGATACGTAATGTCTTCAACAAGGAAAGAATAGGTGCAACATCAATACACAAACCACAATGTAAATGTAAGCAATTTACCACAATATAGTAACATAAATCCACACATATAACACAATCACCCAATCTAAGTAACATATCATGAAGAAAGAAAATTGTATTCTTTATGCAATATAACAAAAATATGCACTCTAAAAAAAATAGATTTTAGTGATATGGAGGGAAAATCAAATTAAAATTTGTCCAATTTTTTTTATCATGTCATATGTTTTTTTTATTATGCCACCAATTGGTTTAGTGGAGAGGTTTTTCCTCTACATTTAAATTTAATAGTTTTAACATAGTTGTAATATAAACAGAAAGTTTTCACACTGGTGGGAGAAGCCATCTTTTAGGTAGAGCTGGACTAGATTTTTAATTAGATTGAAAGATTCATTTTTCATAATTTCGTTATTTTTTTGAGCAAATTGTTTATCTAAAATTTGAATCTAATCATAAAATGTTAAATTAAACAAAAAAAATTTACCTTTTCAGAAAGGAAATAACTAAAGGTTACGTTTGTTTAGAAAATGAGTGACTCTTCATGAAAAGTTTCCTTATTAGATTTAATTTATAAACACGGAATATTTTTAAAAATAGTATTCAGTTGCACATATTTTTTATGTTTTTTTTGTATCCATACAAAGAAATTTTTGTCATCCCTTAAATAATATACAACTAGTAACTCTTGAAAGTTAGTGATTTTTCACGGTTCAAAGCTTTAGTTTCTTTATTATTTTTATTCTAACAGTATATATATATATATATATATATAGACAAGAATGAAACTAGAATTTATACTTTTAATAATATTTCATTCTGAAGTCTTTATATTTGGTCTGTGAATGAAACTATAACGTAATTACAAAAAAAAAAGTAATGAAGTTGATAAATATTTCATTCTCAAGTCCTTCCTTTTCAATTTCCTCAATCTTTTCTACATAAATTTATATGTACTGTAATGAAGATTCATATATAAAATTATTATTCTCTTCTTCATCATATTTCTTTGTGAATTAACAAAAAAGAAGTACAAGAAGGTAATATATATTTTATTATCAAGTATTTCTTTTTATTTCTATGTACTTGTACTTTTTTTTTTGTTGATATTTTGTTTATGTTTTTATTATCATTCATCAAGGAAGTATGATTTTCAAAAATATCTTTGTAATACTTAAGATGTGTTGTAAGTATGCAGTTATTCTTTCTAGTAGTCAGCTTTTTTTGATGTAATATAGTTTGATAATAATATTTGTTAGATTTCAAGAAATGATTATTATGTGTATTTTTAGTACTATTGGAAAATTAATATTCAAATATATAACATATAATTTAAATTTCTTTGTTTATTTTGATATAATAATTATTAATTAGTATATGATATTTTATTGATTTATTTTATTCAATTGATTGCATAAGATGAAGAGTTTGACATATGGAGAAAATATGGTGGCGGATCACTTGCAAATGAAGATGACATGTCACGACCCCAGCCGTCGTGATTGACACCTACACTAACACACCGGTGAGTGTAACAACCCTAATAATGAGCTAATGAAACTAGAACCTAACGTGTGTGTGTTTGGCTCATCTTGAGTTTTTTTGGTGTTTGATTTTTCACCGAGTCATGGTTGAACAACATAGAGGTTAAACGTCAAGATAGGACTAGAACGTCGCGAAACTATTGTTTTGAGCTAGTGTATTGTGGAGTTTTGGAATGTTGTATGAGGGTTCAAACTCATGGAAATGGCCCGCGTACTTAGAATGACATGTTTACGATTCAAACTTCCGGGTACGAATCCCCAAGGACCACTCAAGTAGTCCTTGAGGAGGACCTCAACATTTGCCTAAAAGCTGTCAGAAACAGCTTGACTCACGAGACCCGTTCACGGCCAGTAGATCAATTTACAGCTCGTGGGTCTTGGGCATGGATCACGATTGTGTAGGCCTGCAAAAAAGGTATCCTCTGAACCAAAGGACTGAACAACAACACAAGGCGTCAACCCATACACGGTCCATGGATGGTGAGCCTTCGATGACACCTGCAATGCTGTCAAGTTCACAACTAAGTTTGGAATGAATCGGGAAATTCACCCCAAGTTCCAACTAATGTTTGGACAACAATTTTAAGTCATTTAAGGTATTTTAAGAGTATTAAAACATTAAAAACCTAATTTATACTTCATGTCTTAAATCAAAACCCTCTCTCTCAAGATAACCTCTCTCTAGATCTACATTGGAGATCAAGGTCAAGTTCAAGCTAGGATTGGGGTATTTCAAGGTGTTTCTTCTTCAATTTAGTGGGATTATTCAAGTATAAGGTATGGTGATCCTACATCTAGGGATAGTTTCCATCCCTAGAGTCAATTTTCAATGTCTTCAAGTTTAAGAGAAACACCAATTTGACTCAATCTCATGGGCTCTTGCATCAAACATTTTTAAATAATAAATTAAGATTATATTGATGTTTAATTGATGGTTTAAAATGAAAAATTCTATTAACCCATAACTTCTCAAAATTTCTCAAATTGTGCCTTATGATGTGGGTTATTGATTATGAATGGATGTTGATAAATGTAACGCCCCGAGCCTACACCCCGGATGTGGTTGACACTCGAAAACCATTGTTGGCCCCAAGTAAACCTCTAGCCTGACATACTTAACTCAACGGAAGGCAATAATCATATTTATAATAATCAAAGAACTTAATTGAACTAATAATAAAAATACTGGGAATGTTTCAAAGATTAAACATTTGACTCTAGCCAAAAATGGCAACCCAAGTCTTAACAATAAGAAAAGATAATGAAAAGACTAAAGGATTAACATTTGACGGTCTAGAAAGCCTCTAAAACAACTGAGATGTATGTTGGCACAAACCCCACAACATCTTAATGAACTAACTAGAAAGCAATGAAAATAGGTCCTCCAGGATGCAAGGAGGCTCATCGACTGACTCTGAACTGCACACTGGATCAATGGTATACTGGAATGTTGATCCTAGTTTCATGTGTCTGAATGATAAGACGATGCAGGCCAACTGACATCAATACATTGAATGTACGAGTATATGAGTTGGAATGCTAAACAACATAGACTCGAAAGGAATCTGAAATAAACTGAAGAACTTACTTGGTTCAACTAAACTCAACATAAATGAATCATTTCAATATAAGGATGTTTAAAACAAGGGAAATACGAAGAAAAACAATAAAACATGATGTCAACATTGTGTGTATGCAAAGATACAATTAACTATGAGATGTATGTAAAAATACAAATAAGCTAATATATATAAAAATACAATAACTTCAATGGAAGTTTCTTTAACCGACAACCATCACATAGGAGCTAAGTGATGATACAACGATTTACCTCACGCTGTCAGTGCATCCTATACCGGCTAAAAGTATAGGTCCTGAACTGCCTAATGGATCGACTAGTCTACTGTGAAAGGGTTCATCTAAAAAATATGACCCTTTTCTACCCATGGTGGCTACATGGTTTTATGGTGACATGAGTTACATGAACTCATACTCGTCCCCAGTTCGGTGTCCAATACTACTACCAAAGTATACTTGCTCTTATGTTCTTAAAACATACTTCTTCTTTGGTTTGAGATTAGTGCTCAGCAACTTAGCTCAAAGACTATATTATAAATCTCAGTTGTCCTGCTTGTTCCATTTATAAATCTATTACTTTTTTCTAAAAACTAGTCTGAAGGCTCTTTGGAAATCTCAGTTTCCGTTCTTATTAAAATGTGAAAACATTAACTCTTTGGGAATACATAGTCCCAATATACTCTCTTGAAGAAATGAATTCAACTCTTTACTCTTTACTTACATTGAGGCAGGAGCTTAAAAAAAGTTAAGCATTTAAAAGACCCTTGAAAAATTTGATGAACTTCACTTGACTTGGCTCTTAACTTTAGTTGGATTTACTCCTAACTTTACTTTAATTCACTCTTAACTTTCCTTGAATTTGAAATGGATTCAAGAATTAGAATTCATGATAGGAAAGGTCTCTTGATGTTTAGGAATGATTTGGAATAGCTAAACTTTAGAAAAGTACAAAATCACCGTCTTGGAACAAGTCTGCGATACAGAGATGTTCCTTAAAAATTATTCGTGAAATTTAATTTTGAGACAGTGGAGTCCGCGACGCAGAGCAGATTTTTTTTCACTAGGGGAACAAGTTCATGAACCTTACTCGACTTTTTCATTCTTCATTTTCAGCCCCAATCAACCTAAATTCAATTATCTACCTCGAATTTGTTTTAAATCCTGATGCCCAGCATGTATACTCAAGAAAATAACTCAAAGCAACCCTAAACTCAATGTAAGGATCTCATAAACTTCTCAATTCATCTTAATTCAATAACAACATTCGAATTCAAAAATATATGTCAAGAACATAAATTTTCCAACTCTTCTAGAACGAATTTCACATAAATGAACATGCTTGGTGCGTAAGTGGATGAACCCAACACTATGAGAGACTCACACACCTGGTTGGATCAAATCCTTGAAGAAATGACAAATCAAAAGCTCTCAAAATGATGACTCTTGCTTTTCCTCTTCTCTTTTCTCTTGTGTTCTTTCTCGAAAAATCCTAACTCTATTTTTCAAAAGCGTATATTGAACCCAGTCATATTAAACCGTAAAAATATTATCAAAAAGGAATTAATTAATTTGGGTAAGGAAAATACCGAACTACCCTTTAAAATTCCAGATTGGACTTTCCTTATTCCTAAAGCCCGACTTCCAAAGGCATAACTCATTCATCCGAACTCAAAATTGTGCAAACTCCGCGGTGTTGAAAAGATTGTTTCAAGGAATTTCCAACCATATCTGGAAGTATACCTAAATCATCATGATCTAGAAGTTATGGTTGTTTCAAGTTCACCAAAAACTCACTTTTTCTAACTTAACTAAATTTCTGGATTTTTAATTCTTTCCAAGAATGACCATTTCCTAATTTAAGCTTCTTCTTTGTAATTTCAATTTGCGAGATGTTACAATATCTCCCCCTTGGCATCATTCTTCCTCTAAGGAGTTACTCCTACTAGGCTAAGGGTGATAATATCTTGTTCAATCACCCTACAAGCAAATGCAACAAAAAACATTTTCACTCACAATTTAAAGAGTACTAAGAAGAGAAGTAGTTCCTTGGTCAACATTTTCTCTGGATTCAACGAGATGTGGATATCTATTCTTCATATCCTCTTTGGCTTTCCAAGTAGCTTCCTCAATAAATTTTTTCCTCCAAAGGACTTTGACTGAAGCTACTTCTTTTCTTCTCTATCGGCGAACTTGGTGATCTAGAATCTGAACAGGAATATCCCCATAAGATAGAATATCCTTGATCCCAATATTTTTAGTTTATATGATCAATGATGGATCGACCACAAACTTTTTCAATATAGATATGTGAAACATGGGATGAACTGCTGCTAACTCTTATGGTAGCTCTAACTCCTATGCTACATTGGCAATCCTCATGGATATTATTCTATAAGATCCAATATATCGGGGTCTAAGTTTCACCTTTTTACCAAACCTCAAAACACCTTTCATGTGTGAAACTTTTAGGTATACCCAATAATCTACTTTAAACTCTAACAACCTTCTCCTACGTCACTGTAGGATTTTTGATGACTCTGCGCCATTTTAAACCTCTCTTGAATAACCTTTACCTTTTCCATAGCTTGATGAACCAAATCTAGCCCTCCCTATCAACCCTTCTTCACCAACTTCAAACCATCCAATAGGACATCTGCATCTTCTCCCATAAAGAGCTTCATATGGAGCTATTTGGATGGTAGAGTCATAAATTATGTTGTAATCAAACCAATGAGAGTAGGTATCATCCCAATTTCCTTTGAAAATAAATCACGCAAGACCTCAACATATCTTCTAATGTTTGAATGGTACGCCCTGCTTTTCCATCTGGCTGAGGATGAAATGCAGTATTCAAGATTATCTTTGAACCCAAACCTTTCTAAAAAGATTTCCAGAACCATGCAGTAAATTGTGCACATCTATCTAGAATAATGGAGACTAGGACTCCATGAAGTCCTTCCACCTTCTTAATGTACAACTTAGCATAATCTTCTGCCGAATAGGTAGTCTTTACTGGCAAAAGGTGGGCTGCTTTTGTCATTCTATCGACAATCACCCAAATTGCCCGTGATATCTATGTAAACTAGTTATGAAGTCCATAGAAATCATGTCGCACTTCCATTCCGTAAGTTCTATATTATGAGCCAAACCATCAGGCCTTTGGTTCTCTACTTTAACTTGTTGGCAATTGGGACACTCAACAACAAATTCTGCAATGCCCTTCTCTATGCTACTACACCAATACACCTCTCTCAAATTGTGATACATCTTTGTGGAATCCGTATGAATGGAATATCTGGAGCTATGAGCTTCCTCCATGATCTTCTCTTGAAGTTCATCCACCATTGGTACACACAACCTACCTTGATACCTCAATACACAATCTCCCCCTTGTTCAAAAGCTAATACTCTTTGCTTTTATGAACATTTGCCTTCAATTCAAGCAAAATAAGATATTGGTCTTGCTTTACTTTCACCTATCACACTAATGATGACTCAGTTCCATTCGTCACCACTATTCCTCCTTCTATGAAATCCATAAGTCTGACTTCCAAGCGTGCAAGTTTGTGCACACCTTTTGCTATCTCTGTCTTTCCCTCCTCAAAATGGGTGGTACTACCCATAGACAACCTTCTGAAGGAATCAACAACAACATTAGCCTTACCTGGGTGGTAAAAAATACTCATGTCATAATCTTTGAGTAACTTTAACCACCTTCTCTGTTTGAGATTAAAATCTTTCTAACTAAACACAAACTGAAGACTCTTGTAATCGATAAACACATCCACATGAACACCATAAAGATAGCGACACCACATTTTCAAAACGAATTCTACAGCAGCCAACTCTAAGTTATGGGTTGGCACTTCTTCTCATGAACTTTCAACTGTCTGGAGGCATAATCTATAACTTTGCCAATTTGCACTGACAAACAATCCAAACCAACTCTTAATGCATCACAATACACCACAAAACCTTGAGTACCTTCTGGTAAAGTCAAAACTGGCAGTAGTCAACTTCCTTTTCAATTCCTGAATGCTTTTCTCATAAGTTTTAGACCATTGAAACTTAACTATACTCAATTCAATTTAATCAAATAAAACCCTTATCTAGAAAATCCTTCAATTGCTATTTTGACAATTTCAACTCTGCTGGTGCCATTCAATATGGAAAAATAGAGATAGGATGAGTATCTTCAATGATGTCTATTGCGATCAAATTGCACGTGCAAGTGCATGTGATCCTACGAATAATATAATGGCTCTTAATAAGGAGCCGGGTATCGTACCCATAGGAACTACCAACTAGAGTCTATTTATTTTTCCAATTCTTAACTCAAAACAAATGTAATGTCCAGATTTTATAAAGAGTATTACTAAATTTTGTGTCTAACTAAAACTAGCTACAGTGATTAAATTCGTAACTTGCAAACAATATTATAGGCAAGATCCAGGACTGCGGATATTATCAGGACTCGTGAACTAGCTATCTTCGAATAAAGGTTGTCTTGAACATCGTTGAACCACAGAGTTAGATATATGATCATGGTATCTTTACCTCTAATCTCATACAACAATCAGAACCTTAAATACATCGTTGAGTGAGGATAAGATGAATAAAAGTTGAGCATTAAGTTATCTTCCTGCATGATGATCCTAGTAAGGTATCTAGGCATATCTCTATCCTAGAAACAAATCAACTCTAGGTATTTCGAGTCAACCAAACTTCTTACTTTCCATGTTCTATCCTCTTATTCCTCTATCGAGTTCAATTCGGATGATAGACTTATTTCTATGGTGGCCAATCATGAAATACAACAAGCAAGAAAGTAAGAACGAATCATAGATAAATCTTGCTAAAACCCTTAGAAAATTAAGAAACTTCATTGATCCTGTAGCCACAACCCAAGACTAGTGTAATTAGCTACTTATAATCTTCAAAAGATATTCGAAATTGTCAAAATCATTCCAAAGAATTACAAGATAAGAAGAATAGATAGTAGATTTAAAAAATTCAAAGACTCCTTCCTGATGACTTGCCTTCAAAAATTCAAAAAAAAAGAACCCTCAGCAAATAACATTAAGGCCCTATTTATAATAAATTCTGGATTTCAAATTTCAGGCTCTGCATCACACTACGCGGGGCTGACACGAGGTGCACTGCTTCGCGATTTATTTTCAACTGAGTTTTAGCACTTAACTGCACGACGCGGAGACTACACGCAGTCTTCTATTTAGAAGATTTATTCAATCTTGAAATTTCTCTCCCATCTGTGCGACGAAGAGCTGGCATGCAAATGCCTTGTGCACATTTCTTGCTACATTTTACTTCGCTTCATCCTTAGATTTCCTTGTCCTTAGATTTCATCTAATCATGTTGGTTAGTTCGGAAACACAAAATTCACTAAATAAGACTCTTAACCTAGACTTAACAGCTTCAAACTAAGCCACCATGTAGGCATACATAACATTATGGGCATGTAAATATGCCCAAGGTCACTACCCCACACTTAAAAGCCTTATTCGTCCTCGAAAAACTTCTAATGACTCCTAGACATGGACTCTACTTTGATCTTTCCTCTACCGTCTTCTCTTCATGCTTCCATATATGACATGCTATTAATTTAATCATGCTAAGACAACTTCCTGCACCCATACTCGTACTTCTCTATGTACTTTCTTGTATCCCTTTACCTCCTGCAACAAGTGCCTCTCATGCCAAAGAATACTCCGCTTACACACAATGTTATCACCTAATCAACGGATTTTTCATCAAACCATCTCATTCCCCCAACATAAATCACATATATGCATTGAGAACCATAAGCTTGCCCATTATGTACATCTCTACTGCTGATATGTATTATACTCAAAGATCAACCATGAATTGTTAAGGTTGTAATGTCGGCTCAGGGTCACGGGAGATAAATGTATATGAAAATACTGACTTGTTCTCCCTAATGCACTATGCTTGACTTTGACTTTGTAAATCACCTTGCTCTTCCCCACCTTCTTGTTTAACATGCTTTATCGAATTTAATATTCCCCCCTTCTCTTATTTTCATATCCTAATATGTATTTTTCTCCCAATGTTGTAATTTTTTTCCTTTGCTTCTTCGATCCTTCTTATATCGGGGCATTACTTTGCCTTTTTCTTTTGATTTTCCCTTCACACTTACTTCCTCAGTTCCTTTGAATAGATCTCCTTAGTCTAGTCCCTCAGCCTAACACGGTTCATTAAGGATCGGGATCAATGTTAGGGGATCAATAAAAGGGATGCAACTTATTTTCAGGGTTTCAACAAAGGGTAGGTTAAAGGCTGAAGGACGCTGACTAAGGAATGCGATGAGGCTCCATTTGTACAATAATTTCCAAAAAAGGCCTGCTATCTTCTTTTTGGGTACCACACAATCATATTTCACTTCAATAACAACCTGGGCAAGTTCTAGACTCCATTAGCATAAAAGTGACTATACCATAACTCACCACTCATGGCTCACGTTGCATTCAGAAAGATCAACTCAGTCCACTATATGTTACACGAGAGGGTCATTTCAGCTTAAGTTGTACTTTTCTATAGCATGACAAACAGTTGCACTTCATATATCCTTCAATTTAATATAAATTTTCGTATAGACGTTCTTTCAAAGAATTATGATTTCAGTACGACCCACCATAGACTCGATCTACGACGTTCACCCTTAAGACGGTCGTCGTCCATCTATCTGCTGACTCAATTTATGACTACTACAGACTTACTTCTAACAAAAAAAATATTTTTGTGTACGGTTCAAAGGGACTCTCCTTGACTAAAGAACCTTAAAAAACTACGAAGAAACCCAAACACAAAACGTAGTCTTGAAACATAAACAAAACAAACTGCAAGCATACACAGAAAATGATAACCCCCACCCCACACTTAAAAAATAGCACTGTCTACAGTGCAATTAAATCATACTAAAGGAAATCACAGGGTAAGGGAAGCACTCCCTGACTAATCCTCCATCCCATCATCAACGCCGATTGGAAGAGGCTCAATTTCATCCTCCCAGTCCGACTCAATATCGAAGCCAGTTTTTAAGTTGTCCTCATCAGTTGGGACATCATCACCAAATGGCTCAACAAACATTTGTCCTATCCCCAATAGTGCATTACCATGCGCATTCAAGGGATATTAGCGGCTGACCTCATCAAGCTCAGACCAATTTGACGGTCGAACCCCGGTTTTGTGCCGCAACATCTCCAATCCTTACATCTGATCCATAATCAACTCGTCCCGTATGTTCCTCTCTACAGTGGTAAGAGTGGGGCCTAACTTAGTGTCTGTCCCTTTTACCCGAGTAACATCCCCAACTGCAAGGTATAAAGGAGCAATGTAATCCACAGTTTCTTCCGGAACACCTTCACGATAACACATGTTAGTGATAAGGCCCCCATATGCATACTGGTGGCCCTTATATATCTAGCCTTTTGCATAGCCGATTTAATAATTGCTCTTATATTTAGCTTCGTTTTCGTCATCAATGTGTATACAAACACACCCAGTCATATTTAATGTCAGTGCAATGTAGCCCGGTTACCAAACAATTCATAACAAGTTTTAACCAAACAAGAGTCTCGCGTAACATATGGGCGTAAGGAAGCGTCTTGTGATACTGCTTCCGACTATGATGAGTCCACTAAGCCATGGACTGAGGTCCACCCATTGAATGAAGAATTTCCTTATACGGTGGCCGAATGTTCAACTGGTTAACACCAAAGGGTTGGTGCCATCCGCTGTGCCCAAAATCTTATTTATACTGGTTGGGGTGATAGACACATTCCGACCATGTACAGTGACAAAGTGAGAGTGAGTATCCGGAATCAAGTTAGCATAAAATTCACAAATTATGCTCAGATTGAACTCAAATGGTTCCTAAAATATGAAACCCAAGTGCAACTCTTGTATCCGCCTCACAATTTTCGAGAACTTTCGGAGTAGACTGTCCCTATCCACACACACATTCGAGAAATAGCATGACTCAGTGTGATTCCTATACCACGTCTTGCCCTCCCTGGCTACTGTTTTCAGCCCATATATGTGAGTCTTCCTTCTGGGAGCAGGGGTGCGAGTAGAACATTCCCACTTCTAGGCCTCTTCTTCAGAGACCCTTGAGCAGCCGTTTGTCCTGACCTTTGTGATGAAGACATAGTATCTACTAAAGGAAACACAATTTAACTCATTTTAGTTTATGCCTAACGGAGGAATATTCCACCCCACACTTGAGAACCAACAACGTCCAACTTAGGTACACATAGTTCCCCACATACTATTATGTCACCCTTAACCCATTACAACATTGCAAGGATTGGTCACCAATTTGACCCAAAAATGACCACTTGTCATCAACAATGATAACACCTCCCCAAGAATGTCACAACACAGGACACATACATTCAGCGATATTGTTGGACACTCAAGAATTCACCAACCACATAAAGCATAATTCTCAATTCATAACAACCACACATCAAAATCAACAATTCCCAATGTCTAGTGATGAGAACCCCCCCCCCTAATTTGTTCTACCTCATGCTTGTATGAATACTAATTTCTACTCAAGACTTTGAAACCACAACAACCTCAAGCATGAAACACTTCCCCCAAAGTTTTCCTACCCCCACTATGCAATTTAATCTTATAATTGTTACATCAAGAATAAATAACGAGGAACATACCTCGAGAGTTGATCGTTATCACGTGCAAGATAAAGAAGGAAGCAATTTTGGGCTTGGGCAACGTGAGAGGATTGATTCTCGTTAGGAAATTAGAGAGAAAAGAGGGAGGGAGGCGCGATGGAGGAAGGGATATAGGGTATTAGGGCCGATTTATTATTTCTGAATTGGGAAATTTGGGGAATGGGTCAAGTATTTTTATTTGGAAATGGGTAAAACCCATTTTAATTAATGAAAGTGAAGAAAATTACCTGGACCTAGTGACGCGCGACTGACACGAGGTCCACTGAATATTTTAATTCCAGTTGACCCAAGAATACTCAACACAGTGCGCAACTTGGCATTGACACGGGCCGGTGTATTTTTGTGACGTAAATTACTTTTACCGTCGAAATAAATTTGACACCCTCGCTTCCCGATGCACGCTCAACACAAGGTATTCTGCCTTGAATTTTTTCAGGCGAGGCTAAATTGGAGACTAGCCTCTCGACACGCAGTTGTCACGAGGTTCAGTGTCTCAAATTTCAGCACTTCACCTCGCGACTCGTAGCTGTTACTTGGTCCACTGCCTCTTCGTCCTTGGATGCTAAGTCCTGCATAAACAACCCATTAATAGAAACCTTGATGGGTTGCCTCCATCCAGCACCGTAGTTACGGACAAGGCATGGCCCATGTTATATTTTTTTAACTTAAGATAAAGAAAATCCAACCTAAGTATTACAATAAATCACGGGTTGCCTCCCGTGGAGCGCCTAAATTAACGTCGCGGCACGACCCATCCCAGAAGTCACTCCTCATCTAGAGTTATCTCTTCAACCTCATGATCCACATCCTTACCAACGTAATGCTTGACCCTTTCTCCATTTACAAGTAATCTGGAACTATCACCTTTATTTCGTAACTCAATTGCACCCTGTTGAGTCATTCACACCCCTTCAAATGGACCACTCCATTTCGACCGGAGTTTCCCTGGAAATAATTTCAACCTCGAGTTGAACAATAAAACCTGTAGTCCTTGCTCAAATGTGTGTGACACTATGTGCTTGTCATTCCACCGTTTAGTTTTTTCCTTATTCAACTTTGCATTCTCATATGCATGCATCCTAAACTCCTCGAGCTCATGAAATTGGGTTACTCTGTTCCGACCAGCTAGCTCAGTATCCAGATTTAGCTTTTTTATTGCCCAGTATGACTTATTTTCTAATTCAGCGGGCAAGTGGCATGCTTTTCCAAACACCATTCAGTAGGGAGAAGTCCCCATTAGTGTCTCGTATGTAGTTCTATATGCCCATAAAGCATCTTCTAGCTTATCTGACCAATCCTTCCTTTAAGCATTTATAGTTTTATATAGGATCTGCTTAATTTCCCTTTTAGATACTTCAACATGTCCACTTGTTTGAGGATGTTATGTAGTTTCCACTTTATGCCTCACCCCATACTTAGACAATAAATTATAAATGGAATTATTTATGAAATGATACCTCCATCACTGATAATCGCCTTAGAAGTACCAAAACTGGTGAAAATGTGTTTCTAGATAAATTTCACAACCACTTTGGAGTCATTAGGTCTTAATGCTACTGCTTCAACCCACTTGGACATATAATCTACCGCTACTAGAGTAATACTGATTCCTTCTAGACGACGGAAATGGTCCCATGAAATCATTCCCTCAAACATCGAAGATTTCCACGTTCAGAATGTAACTCAAAGTCATCTCATGCCTTCTTGAAATGGTGCCCATTCATTTGCAATAATCACCTCTTTTAACAAAGAACACCGCATCTTTAAATAGGGTAGGTCAAAAGAATCAAGATTGTAATACCTTATGTGCAGTTCATTCACCCCCATGATGTCCACCATATGGTGAAGAGTGACAGCTTTCTAATACTTTTGGGGCCTCTTCCTCAGCTATACATCTTCTCAGCACTTGATCTAGACCCGTCTTAAACAAATAAGGCTCATCCCATATATAGAATTTATCATCATACCTCAATATCTACCTCTGATGTGTTGATGCTCCAGGTGAAATAAGACACCCACCAAATAATTCACAATTGCGATCAAATCGCACATGCCAGTGCATGTGATTGTTCGAGTAATATAAGGGCTCTTAATAAAGAGCCGGTATTGTACCCATAGGAACTACCAACTATACTCGATTTCTTTTTCCAATTCTTAACTCAAAAAAGTGTAATATCTAATGCTAAAAGCTGTTCATCAGAGAAATTCTTTCCGGATTTTTCCTTCCTCTGCCACATAAGATGAATCTTCTAATCTAGATAGATGGTCGGCTATCCGATTCTCTGAACCCTTCCTATCTTTAATATCTAAATCAAATTCCTAAAGAAGTAACATCCATCTCATCAATCGGAGTTTTGTATCCTTCTTATTGAAGAGATATTTAGTGGATGCATGGTCAGTGTAGACTATAACTTTCGTTCCTACCAGATATGACCTAAATTTGTCAAACACATACACTAAGGCCAACATTTCTTTCTCAGTTACTGTGTAGTTTGCTTGGGTTCATCTAGTTTCTTATTCGCATAGTATATGGAGGGAAAAACTTTTTTTCGTTTTTTCCCCAACACTGCTCCAACTGCAATATATCTAGAGTCACACATCAATTCAAATGGCAACTCCCAATTTGGTGTTACAATGATAGGGGCTGCCATCAAGTTTTGTTTCAACATTTCAAAGGCCTCTTAAAAGTTCTTGTAAAACTTAAATTTTACCTCTTTCTCCAAGGCTGCACATGGGTTTTGCAGTCTTGGAGAAATCTTTAATGAATCTTCAATAGAAACCTGCATGGCCCAAAAAGCTTCTCACCCCTTTAACCGATACTGAGGTGGTAATTTCTCAATTACCTCATTCTTGGATTTGTCCACCTCTAACCAATTTTTTAATACCTTGTGACCAAACACAATCTCTTTTCTCACCATGAAGTTGTACTTTTCCCAGTTCAAAACTAAATTGGTTTCTTCACATCTTGCTAAGACTCTATCAAGATTTATGAAGCATACCTCAAAGGACTCATCAAATATTAAGAACCCATCTATAAATACTTCCACAAAATCTTCCACCATATCATGAAAGATTGCCATCATGTATCTCTGAAAAGTGGCTGGAGCATTACATTACCTGAATGGCATGCATTTTAAGTCATAGGTACCATAAGGTCATCTGAATGTTGTCTTCTCTTGGTCATTCGGTGCAATTATAATCTGGTTATACCCTGAGTATTCGGCAAGAAAGCAATAATATTCCTGACCTGCCAAACCGTCCAATATTTGGTCAATGAAAGAAACTGGGTAATGATCCTTTCTGGTGGATTCATTTTACTTCCTGTAGTCCATGCATATTCTCCACCATGTTACCGTTCTTGTTGGTATCAATTCTTTTGTACCATTGGTAATTACAGTCATCCCACCTTTATTAGGCACACACTGCACTGGACTTACCCATTTACTACTACGATATTTGATACACTATCCCTGTATCTAACCTTTTGATTACCTCTTTCCGAACCACATCCTTTATTAAAGGATTTAATCTTCGCTGTTGTGGAGCACCTGCTTTGTATCCTTCCTCCATGTATATCTTATGCATACACAAAGTTGGACTTATACCTTGGATATCTGACTCTGCCACCCTATTGTTGCTTTGCGCTTTTTCAGAATCAACAACGCTGCTTCCACCTGTTCATCTGATAATGTTGCGACAAAATAACAGGTAAAGTATCATTTACACCTAAAAATGCATACCTTCAATGTGCTGGAAGGTCTTCAACTCTAATTTAGGAGTTTCTTCAATTGAGGGATTAGGTGGGGGCCCTAACACTCTGTTCAATGGCTCCCATCTTCTACCCAATTTTTCAATCACATCCAAGTCTAACATCTGCACAATTTCATGTGCCTCGGCATCTCTATAGATCTCATCACCCCTCATTACTCGTTCAAAAGGGGTTTTAGCCAAGATGTGTTTACCATCTACCTCCAGATCTACCACAGGTGATGGCAGATAACTCCTCATACAACGGTGGCACTTTTAAAGTTCTACATACATCAAAAACCTCTACCTTGTCGTGAGCCCTCATAGTAAATTGACTAGCAACTACATCAATCATTGCCTTCCAAGTATCTAAGAATGGGCGACTTAACATAAATGGAACCTCAGTACCTGGCTCAAAGTTTGATACTACAAAATCCACCGGAAAATCAAAGATCCCACTTGCACTAGCACATCTTCGACAACTCCCTCAGGTTTGGCTACTGATCTATCAGCCAATTGTAAAATAACAGTAGTTGGCTTAGGATTACCCAAACTTAGTTTCTTATACAATGAAGTTGGCATTAAATTAATGCTAGCCCTCAAATCGCATAAACCTCGCGCATGGATACTCTGGTCGATGGTAAATTATACCGTAAAGCACCCCAAATCTTTCAGCTTCATGAGTAACTTGTTCTTAATTTTGGAGGTACACTCTTCAGTGAGTGTAATTGTCTCATATTCAGTCAATCTCCTTTTATTTGCTATAATTTCTTTGACATATTTCGCATACCTGGTTATACCTTGCAAAAAATCTATCAAAGTCAAGTGAATATAAACTTGTTTCAACAAAGATAGAAACTTACCAAAGCATTCATCCTCCTTTTTCTTCTTAAACTTCTGAGGGAGTGGAGGAGGTGGTCTTACTATTGGCTACATCTTTTCCGCATGTGCAACTTCTTCCTTGTTATGGGGTTCACCCTCTCTACTCACCACTTTGATAATGTTTTTCTTCAGAGATAATTCCTCCAATTATAGCCCACTACGGGTACTCACAGCATTGACCTGTTTAGGATTTGGATTTTTGTTTCCAGGCAACCCCCTTGTTGTCTAGAATTTCGAGCACTAGTCAATTGCCCAAATTGCTTTTCCAAATTTTGTGTAGCTAACTGATTATTTCTCACATTATCCGTTAACTGAGCTTGATCTTCCATGATTTTCTTTAACATCTCTTCGACACTCATATTCCCAGATTGTGGCTTAGGTTTCTCCCTTTGCATCTGCCCTTGATATCCTTGTGGGTTACCCTAAGGTCTGTACTGATTCTGACCTTGAACTTGATTTTGATTTCCTCCCCAAGAGAAGTTAGGGTGATTTAGATAACTCGGGTTGTAGGTTTTACCATAATTTTTGGCCTCCCTCTCTTTGCGCATTACCCACAAAATTTGCCGAATCTGGATTTGCACCACAAGTATCTGCATATTATCACTCCCATCGCAAATCTCACACCAAGTAGGTGTTTGTTGGACTTCATTAACTTGAGAAGTTTATTGTCCCAGTGTTGTATTACTCAAGTGACTATTCATCACAATCTGCATGGCTGAAATTGAGCAGTTAAAGCTATCACAACATCAATCTCTAATACTCCTACGGTTTTTTGTACCACTGCTTTAACCAACTACCTTTTCACTCTGGATTAACTTGAGATATCCTATTCAACAAGGTGTACAGCTCTGCATAAGTCTTCTCTAATGCTTGTCCACCTGCAGCTGAATCAAGCAGAATCTTGGTGATAGGATCTAAGCCCTCAATGAAAGTATGCACTAGCACTTATTTTCTTGATGATGATGAGGGCAACTCATCAACATTGATTTAAGGTTGTCCCAACCTTGGTATAGATTTTCACCACAATTCTGTTGAAAGCTGAGAATGTCACTTCTAATTTGGCGGTCTTCCTAGAGGGGAAGAATCTATTGAGAAATTTATGGGAAAGATCATCCCAAGTAGTGATTGAGTTTGCGGGCTCTGAATTTAACCATCTCTTTGGTTCCCCCAACAGAGAAAGGGGGAATAAGATAAGCCTCACATAATCTTTATTTACTCCAGTTGGAGTATATGTGTCAGTGATCTCTAGAAAGTTGTGAATGTGAACTGTGGGATCCTCATGACAGAGACCAGTAAACTGTTCATTTGAGTGCAAGATCTGCACCATGCTCTGTATTGATTCTAATCTTCCACCAACCTCAGGTTTCTAAATACAAGAAGTAACATTGGTGGGTCATGGGACTGTCACGTCTCTAACTCTCATTTCATTAGAGCCATTGTTTCAGGTGTCAACTCTCGTTCTTCAGATTTGTGAACTGGAGTTAATGATTCCTGAAACTCTAAAGGAATTGAATGTTCTGCTTGTCTCAGTTTCCTAAGTATGAAACTTTCAGGTTTTGAGAGAGGTGACAACAGTTCATGATCGTCGTCCAGTATTGGAGTATCAAAACACCTGCAGTAATGAAACAGTAAGTTCAAGTTGTCAACACTTGTGATTAGCTTTTAGAAATAGAAAAATTAAATATCTTCTAATTACTGAAGTCCCCAGCAGCGACGCCAAAAACTTGTTGTGATCAAATTACACATGCAAGTACACGTGATCGTACGAGTAATATAATGGCTCTTAATAAGAGTCGGGTATCGTACCCGTGGTAACTACCAAGTAGACTATTTATTTTTCCAATTCTTAGCTCAAAACAAGTGTAATGTCTAGATTTTATAAAGAGTATTACAAAATTGTATGTCTAACTAAAACAGTGATTCAATTTCTTAACTTGCAAACAATATTATAGGCAAGATCCAGGACTGCGGGTTTTATCAGGACTCATGAACTTTCTATCATCTAATGAATGTTGTCTTGAAATTATCTCATCGCTGAACCACAGGGTTAGATGTATGATCATGGTATGTCGACCTTTAATCGTCTACAACAATTACAACCTTAACTACATCGTTGAGAGGGGATAAGATGAATAAAAATTGAGAATTAAGTTATCTTCCTGCATGATGATCCTAGTAAGGTCTCTACGCATATCTCTATACTTGAAACGAATTAACCCTATCTATTTAGAGTCAACCAAAATTCATACTTTCCATGTACTATCCTTTTATTCCTCTCTCGTGTTAAACTTGGACAATAGATTTATTTCTATGGTGACCAATCATGAAATAAAACAAGCAAGAAAGTAAGCACGAATCCTAGATAACTCTTTGTAAAAACCTTAGCAAATTAAGCAAACTTCATTCATCATGTAGCCACAACCCTAGGACTAGGGTAATTAGATACTCATAATCTTCAAAATCATATTCGAAATTGTCAAAATCATTCCACAGAATTACATGAAAAGAAGAATAGATAATAACACTAAGAATTTCAAATTCTCCTCCTTGATGACTTCCCTTTAAAATTTCGAAAAAAAAAACCCTCAGCAATTACATTAAGGCCCTATTTATAAAAAATTCTGGATTTCCGATTTTGGGCTCTACATCACCCAACGCGGGGCTGACACGAGGTGCACTGCTTTGCAATTTATTTTCAACTGAGATTTAACACTTAAATATGCAACGCGAAGACTACACGCAGTCTTCTTTTTATAAGATTTATTCGAGCTTAAGGTTTCTCTCCCATCTACGCGAAGCGGAGCTTGCACGCAAATTCCTTGTGTGCATTTCTTGCTGGATTTTACTTTGCTTCTGCCTTAGATTTCCTTTTCGCTTCTTTTTAACCCTTTTTAATGCAGATATCTGTCACCTCGCTTTCCTGCATATCTTATCATGTTGGTTAGTTCGGAAACACAGAATTCACTAAATAAGACTCTTAACCTAGACTTAACAACTTCAAACTAAGCCACCATGTATTCATACATAGCATTATGGGCATGTAAATATACCCAAGATCAATGTGTCTGTCGAAGTCTATTTCTCTCTCATGAAGGACTTTGGGTTGATCATCAAGAAAGACTTCTGGAATTCTCTTACTATAGGTTCTGACTGAATGGGAGGTATCTCAACACTAGAGTTGTTAACGCGGACTAAATGATAGATACAACCCTTTGAAACTAACTTTCTCTCCTTAAGGTATGAAATGAAATAACCCTTAGGCACTACTGAACTACTACTCCACCATATTACTAGCTCATTAGAACCTTTAAACTTAAACAACTCGAGTCCTATCATATATTGATGCATAACATGCATGAAGCCAATCAATACCTAGAATAACATCAAAATCTACCATGTCCAACTCAATTGAATCAGCCATGGTGTATTTGTGATTGATGGAAATGACACAATCATGATATACTCACTCAGCTATAATAGACTCCCAAAAGGTGTAGAAACACAAAAGGGTTCACAGAGTTTCTCAAGAATAACATCAAACCTATTTGCAACATAAGGGGTTACAAAAGATAAACTTACTCCTGGATCTAGCAAAGCATAAACACCAAAAGTAAAGACTTTGATCATGATAGTGATAACATCTGGAGATTTCTCTTTCTCTTGGTGACTTGTGATCACATAGAGGCGGTTTGCTCATCCGCTAGTACTGGAAGTAGCTCCACTAGGTCAAACCCTATCTGGTAGAGCAATTAATGAAGACTGGGCTCTATTGCATGAATTTCCACTAACTTTTTTATTACACTATTTCATGAATCTTCCCTCCTGCACACACTTGAAACAACTTGTGTGGCCATCAAGACACTTACATGAGTAGTTTCTACCACACCTGCCACATGCAGCAGCCCCACTACCTCCTAGGTGCAGGTGCACTAACAGATGATGGTGCAGGTCTATTATGTTTCTGTTGGAAGGAATATCGGTTCGTACTACTCTTTTGTTGCCTAAACTTGTTGCCTGATGTTTTAGCCCTCTTATACTTAAACTCTTCTCTATCCTTAATATTATCCTCCTCAACTTGTTGCACATAGATCATTAGCCTTGCTAGGTTCATATCCTCTATCAACATTACTGTCTTGCCTTCCTAGCTTGACTGACAAGACAAACCAACAAAAAATAAACTACTTCTGCTCCTTATGTCTGCAACCATCCCCGGAGCATAGAGAAAAAGTTGTGCGAACTTCATACTATGCTTATGAACACTCATAAATTTCGGATTAAGAGTTATAAACACTCTTATCTTTGCATCTCAAAACTCATGGGGAATGAAACATCACATGAGATCATTCTCAAACACAACCCAACTCACTATTGGCGCATCCTCGGCCCTATTCTTTTTCAGTTGGTCGAACCAGACTCTAGTGATACGCTTCAGTTGGTATGCAACTAGTTCCACCCTCTCAGCATCAAAACCATGCAATATCTCAAAAAAATTATGAACTACTTCAACAAAGTTCTCTGGATTTTCTATCACACTTGAACCTATGAAGCTTGGTAGATTCATCCCTAAAAACTCACGGATCCTTGAAGTACCATCCAACTCATGACGATTACCTCTAAGTCAAACTTGATGAGTCCAAACTTGACTTAACATCCTGATAGCCTCACGTAATTCAGCATGGGTAACTTCTCTTTTAGGTTGCACTTTAGGTGCATTGGTAACTCTTGCTCCTCGACACTCCTCCTAGTTGGACAACCTCGGACTACTCTTCACGGAGGCATGATGTCTGAAAGAACACGCACACACGAATTAGAGGGAAACTTTTTAAAGATCAAACTATAACAAATAAAGTGAGTGTGAAAGAAGTTATGGAATTTTCCTAAATGTTGCATCCTCCTAATTATAGATATAGTGCGCTTTATAGTGATAACTAGGACACTACAGACACGGGCTTCATAGACTCCCTAGGACTCTTGCACTCTAAGCTCAAATACCAAGTTTGTCAAGCCCCGAGCCTACACCTAGGACGTGGTTGACAGTCGAAGACCATTGTTGGCCCCAAGTGAACCCCTAGCCTGACTTACTGAACTTAGCTTAAAGAAATAATAGCATTTAAAATTATCAAAAAACTTAACTGAACTAATAAAAAAATAATTGGGAATGTTTCAAGGATTAAACATTCAACTTGGCTAAAAATGGCAACCCAAGTCTCAATAATAAGAAAAGATAATGGAAAGACTAAATGAGTATCATATGACTGTCTATGAAGCCTCTAAAACAACTAATATTGATGTTGGAACAAACTCCACAATATCCTAATGAACTAACTAGAAAGCAATGAAAATAGGTCCTCTGGAATTAAATGAGGCTCACCTACTAACTTTGAACTGCTCACAGGATCAATGGTACGCTGGAATGTTCATCCTAGTTAGATGTGTCTTAATCATAAGAGGATGCATGCCAACTAGCATCACTACATTAAATGTACGAGTATGCGAGTTAGAATGCAAAACAACATAGGCTTGAAAGGTATCTGAAAGTAACTAAAGAACTTACCTCGCTCAACTCAAGTCAACATAACTAAACTCATTTCAATATTAAGCAGTTTAAATCAAGAGCAGTATAAACAAAAACAGTTTAAAACATGATGTCAAGTATGTGTATATACAAAGATACAATTGACTATGAGACATATGTAAAAATACAAATAAACTAATGTGTATAAAAAATACAATAAATTCTGTGGGAGTTTCCGTAATCGACAACCATCACATAAGAGCTATATTGAATATACAACAATCTCCTCACGCTGTTACCACATCCTATCCATGGCCAAAGGTAAAGGACCTGAACTGCCTAATGGATTTACTAGTCTACCTTGAAAAGGGTTCATCCAAAAAGTATGACCCTATTCTACCCATGATGGCTACATTGTTTTATGGAGACATGATTTATCTGAACTCATACTCGTCCCCAGTTCAGTGCTCAATATTACTCCCGAGATATACTGGCTCTTATGTTTTTATAACATACTTCTTCTGTGATTTGAGATTATTGCTAAAAAAAACTTAGCTTAGAGGCTATCTTGGAAGTCTCAGTTTCCCTGCTTGTTTCATTTAGAAAGTTATTACGCTTTTATGAAAAATAGCCCAAACAATCTTTGGAAATCTCAGTTTCCATTCTTATTAAAATGTAAAAACATGTACTTTTTGAAAATACGTAGTCCCGATATACTCTCTTGAAGAAATGAGTTGAACTTTGTGTTCTTTACTTAACTTGAAACAAGAGTCTTAAAAACAAAATTAAGACATTTGTAAAAGACCCTTGAAAACTTTGATGAACCTCACATTCCTTGACTCTTAACTCTACTTGGATTTACTATTTATTTCTACTTGAATTTGCTCTTAACTTTCCTTGAATTTGAGTTATGGATTAAGGGATTAGAGTTCGTGATAGGAAAGGTCTCTTGATGTTCAGGAATGATTTGGAATAGCTAAACTTGAGAAAGGTTACAAAATCACCGTCTTGGAACAACTCCGCAACACAGAGATGTTCCTAAATAATTATTCACGAAATTCAATTTTTAGACATTGCCGTCCACGTACTCTTTGTGATGTGGAGCAGATATTTTTTCACTTGGGGAACAAGCCTGTGACGCGGACTTGTTTCATAAACCTTACTCGAGTTTTTCCTTCTTCGATTCTCAGCCCCAATCCACCTAAATTCGATTATCTTCCCCAAATTTGTTTAGAATCCCGATGCCCAGCATGTATACTCAAGACTAACTCAAAGAAACCCTAAAATCTATGAAAGGATTTCATAAATGTCTCAATTCATCCTAATCCAATAACAACATTTGAATTCAAGAATATATGTCTAGAACATCAATTTTCCAACTCTTCTAGGACTAATTTCACTGAGTTGTACATGCTTGGCCGTGGGTGGATGAATCCAACGCTATGAGAGACTCACATACCTATAGGGATCAAATCCTTAAAGAAATCCAAGATCAAATCCTCTCGAAATGATGAATCGTGCTTTCCTCTTCTCTTACTCTTGTGTTCTTTCTCCAAAAACCCTAACTCTATTTTTGAAAAGCATAAACTGAAGCTAGTCAGGTATGACCCTAAAAATATTACAAAAAAGGAATTAACTAAGTTGGGTAAGGAAAAGACCAAACTACCCTTTAAAATCTCGGATTGGACTTTCCTTATTCAAACAACCCGACTTCCAAAGGGCATAATTCATTCATCCTAACTCAAATTGCGCAAACTCGGATGCGTCGAAAAGATTGCTCCAATGTATTTCCAACCATATATATCACTATACCTGACTCATGTTGAGCTAGAAGTTATGGTCGTTTGAAGTTGACCAAAAATTCACTTTTCCTAACTTAAATAAATTTCGAGATTTTTAATTCTTTCCAAAAATGTGTATTTCCTAATTTAAGCTTCTTCCTAGTCATTTTAATTTGCAAAATCATGTTACAATCAATTATGTTTATATTGATATAGATTATTGAATTGAATCATTATAGATGCATGATTATGGAGAATTATTATTGTATTGATGTAGTGATGTGTTAATCTGCTGGTGAGTTGGGATCTAAGACCTTCAAGGAATTTTGTGATCAATCTCTTTATGAATTAGAATTGTTAGTGTGAATATTGATCCACTTGAAAGGTGAGGTTCTTATTTGAAGATTATATGAATGTGAATTCAATCGCAACAGAATAGTTATATGTAGCAACATATGACTTAAATTTCGCAATATAAAAGTCATATGTGACAACATAGATATAACATAAATGTGTTTACACATGTTCTTTATTTGTCACAACAACACAGTCATATGTAGCAACATATGACTTATATCTCGCCATAGAATAGTGATATGTTGCAACATATACTTATTCTTAAATAATTTCTAATTATTTTTTAAATTAATTTCTTCATGTATAATGTCATTGGTTGTAGGGAATGATTGTCATCGTGAATGGGTCGAGAAGAAAAATTGATTCATATGGCGTTGAGAGGATAGTAAAAGAACGAGGAGTCGGTTCAGTAAGGATGTTTGTTAAAAGAAATATTTTTATGATAATTTCTTCAATTTAGTCGTTCAAAATTCTGGTTACAATTGTAAACTGCAAGATCTTATCATGAGTTACATTCTCCATTTTTTCATAATGAGAAAGTTTTACCTTTTAGAAAAACCGATTAACCTACTTTGCTTGTTTATTTGGGATGAGCAGAGAAACCGCCCATATTAAGAGTCTACATGGAAGAGAATCCTATCGAGGAGGATCATAATGTAGATGAAGGAAAACTAGATATGTTAAATAATGAATTTGATCATGCGTACATTAATAATCCCGATGATGAAATTGGAATAGGTGAAGGTGAAGGTGTAGGTGAAGCTGAAGCTCAAGCTGAAGCTGAAGGGTCTGACCTTGAGAACAACTTTCCTCCTACACCTACAGTTGGAAGCAACAATCCATGTGCTTCTCAATCTTCACGTTTGAAAAATGTTCAAGATGATGATACAAGTTTTTATAAGGGAATGACATTCAAGAACTAGCAAATTCATTGAAAATTTCTTTGTTGAAATAAAGACTGAAAAAGGTGATCAATTCTCGCAATGTGTTTTCCTTTAAATGTTCATATCTGGATTGCAATTGGTGGCTCAGGGCTGTGAAATTTACAAGTAGCGACAAGTTTGTCATTAGAATTTATGAAAAGTACCACATGTGTGGTTGAGAGAATCTTACAAGCCATAATTCCCATTCCACGGCATAAGTCATAGGCAAGTACTTTGAAAATATGTTTCCAATGGTAAAGGCCCATCCACAAGAGACGTGTCAAATCAAATCCGCACAGAATTGTGTTTTAAGGTAAGCTATTATAAGATTTATAAAGGCATGGAGCATGCTAAGTCTAATGTAAGGGGAACTTATGAGCACAAGTATGTAGTGCTTAATACGTAGCGTTATATGCTTGAAGTTGCGAAACTAGGAAGCAAGACGACATTGTCACTCAATGAAAATGGTAGATTCCAGTACTTCTTTGTATCATATGTTGTTTGGATGATTGGTTTTCAAGAAATGAGAAAAATAATAGCCATTGACAGTACATTCTTTAGAAGCAAGTATGGAGGAGTTTTGCTATCGGCGGTGGCACAAGATGCTGAGAACATATATTTCCAGTGGCTTTTTGTGTCGTGGACAAGGAATGTGATGTCTCATATGAACATATTTTTCAAAATATGAGAAGCTTTGTAGATGGTACTGATGAGTTGTGTATTATATCTTATAGGCATCCAAGTATTCGAAAGATGGTTACGAGAATCTACCCTGCATCTCATTATGGTTGTTACATGAGACACCATGCGGAAAATATTCGAAATAACTTTCACAATTTGAAGGTAGTGTCCTATTTTTATAAAGCAAAAAATGCTTACGATAGATGTGAGTTCAATGACCATTTCAATCAAATAAGATATTTGGTAAAAAAAAGGCAGTTCAAGCTATTGAACGTTTTGGATTCCACAGATGGAGTAGGGAATTTTTTCCCGGGAAATAGGTACCATCTCATTTCAGATTATTTTTAGTTTGCCTGTTCTGCTTGATTTTTATTTTTTGTGTAGATTTAACATTATGACGCCAAACATTGCGGAGTTGGTGAATGCTATGTTTGATATTGAAAGAGAATTTCTCATTGTCGCCCTATTTGATGAAATAAACATGAGTTGCATTGTTCCCTCAACTGAAAAAGACATATCGGAATATGTCAACGCGGGAAAATTTTTTTGGCTCATCAAATCGCTAACTACAAGTTGAGTGTCACTGGTCATGGTGATGTTGCTACTGTGGATCTACAAAGAAGAACTTGTACTTGTAGAATTTTTCACTTGGACAAAATACCTTATCCACATACCTTGGCAGCGCTTCGATCCCAACATGGTGCGGATTTTGGAAATCTGATTTGTTAGTACTTGTCACACCCGAATTCTGAAATCTGAATGCAACCGGCGTCGTTAACCTCTCAGAGGTCGCAGACAAGCCTCTTTTTAGCTTTCATCACGATCATATAGTTAAATTTGCAGAAAAAATTAAAACTTTTTAAAACATAGTGAAGTATACATAGACTTCATATGATTACTAGATAGAACAATATTCTAATAGTTCAAATTAAACAACAATCTACAATCAATTAAGCAATTCAATAAAGAAATCAATATATCTTAATAGTTTGTCAAACGGATTTAATACAAATATTTGAATAAAAGTCTGAAATGAAATGCTAGGGACAACATCCACTAGATATGTCTAAAGTACTAAGCTAGAATGATAGGTGTAGCATCCTCGAACTCAAGAGCACCTACCAAAGTCTGGAGATCGCTGATCCAAACCGCTTCAATGAGTCTTCAATCTGCTCTCTGACCTGTGCCTATAAAATAGTAATAGAATAGGGTTAGTACACACTTGTACTAAGTATGGGTATATGCACATATACACATAAGGAATATGCATGATCAAGGAATGCTCTTCATATAACAACATGTCATTTCTGGAAAGTGAAGTCACTAGACTTACTTAATTCGTTATTTGTGAATTATGGTATAAATATGACATATTTTAATGCATTCAAAGAACACAACTCATTTTCTATATGAACATAATACATTAGAATCATGGACATAATTTTAGAACAACTCGAACGAAAATTTTGAAATTCGCTCCTCCGAACCCGGGAGCTCCTTCCCCAACACTTAGATTATTTTTTTAGTGTTTTTCTTCTTGGTGTTGTGTAGTTCAAAGATCTTTTTTAGTCTTTTTCTTCTTGTTGTTGTGTAGTTCAAAGATCTCTTTAATCTTATGTTTTACTTACAAGTGCAATGATTCATTGTAGTCCCATACCTACAATGAATCAAGTATGTAATCCAAAAGACTAAGGAAATGATTTGGCTACCCTTATTACAAGTTGTTCTTTACATTCTTGTTAGATTGGGCATGAAATTTTATAAGCCAATATTTATTGGCTAGGCCACTTATTTCATCATTTTCATATTATTGAGATTGTGGGACATTGATTAGTCATTATGTTTTACTCCCCTTTATTGGCATAACATAAGAAGTCATTATAAGCCAATTTTTATTTGGCTATGCCCATTATTTGATCATTTGCATAACGTGAAGATATTGGAGCATATATCTTGATTTGGTACAAGCCAATAACTTGCTAAAAATTCATTCTTATCAACCATAGATGATTTAACATACTTAAGCTCTTACTTTCTTAGCTCACTTTGAAATAACATTTCTTCTTCTTTTTTTCTTACTTTCTTAAAGAAATCTTTAGCATTAAGATCATGCGAGCTAACATGAAATCCAGTGTTTGCCCCACACCGAAAAGGGGTGGTTCACCGGTCAAAGTGAACCTAGATCGTGTGATCTAACATGAAATCCAGTGTCTGCCCCACATCGAAAAGGAGTGGTTCAACGGCTAAAGTGAGACCAAGTTTAGTGACTTCCCCACACCGAAAAGAGGTGGCTCACGGCTAAAGTGAACCGAGTACTTTCGTTGAGAATTTAACCGACATAGATCATGTGAGCTAAGCATGAAATCCAGTGTCTTCCCCACACCGAAAAGAGGTGGTTTCACCGGCCAAAGTGAAACCGCATCATACCTAGCTCTCTTAGGTGGAATCCACTGGCTAGGTCCTATGCTGGCAACATAGTTCGAAGACTAGGAGACATACGGAGACTTCTTATCCACCTTGGTGGTAGCCTAATCTCATGTGTCTTACATGTGTTGGCACAAGCTCATTGCTAGTCTATCGGTGCTTTTCTCAACTTCTTTTTCTTTACATCTTTTAGAGTTGACTCAAACATTATGGAAGCTTGCTTCTAGTTATGAGGTTTACTTAACTCTTTGGTTAACCGGTCATCCCTTTCTTTACTTGATGAAATATGAGTTTAACCTTACATTATAATCTTGGTGTTAATGAGACTTGTCTCACGATTATTAACACCCTCTTATGTAAGTTTCTTTAACATAATTGTCTAGGAGTGAGTCAGACTTGTCTCACTTCTTTTAACACCTCATTCTGGTCAGTTTCATAATTCTTAAACTTTTAATTATGTTATTACTCACCTTATATTGTTCAATGTCATTTGGTAGCTTTACACCACTTTTTACAAACGTTATAAACTTTGTTCAATGTACTTACTTATTTCATAGTTCATTTGGAAAGGGTATGTTGGTACTTGTCCCAATGATTGGCATACCCTTGGTTATGAATTCAAAGTTATACTGGTCATGCTTAATTATGTTTAACTTATTCATCAGACAATTTTTTCATCATATCTTTGAAATAACATTGTTAGCCAATTTCATTCAATTTTTTGGACAATGTATTGTTACCCAATATATTGGCATAAACGAAACTTTCACTTAAACAATTTTCATTATCTTTTCACTAGCCACATCAATTACTTCCATGAATGTATTATAGTGATCTCCTCAATATAAGAAAGTCGACATTTAACAGTAGCTAACTTCATAATCGAATTTTAACAAACTTCATATTCTCGAGCACAATTAAGCATTACATCATTCTTTATTTCATATAACTAATACCCTAATCATATGAATCAAGTATATAGGCCTCATTAGTCATTAACAAATCAAGAACCTAGACATAATGATCAGTTATAACCACATACAAACAACATGTTCGATATTACATCTATATGTACTTATAGAATCGAAAACAAGGATAACTAAGGAGATGGACGTCAACAATATCATTGGGAACAACCCTGGTTTCGTCATTCATGAATTCATAACGTTTGAAAGGCCTCTTGGAGAAATAATTCCAAAATATAAAACCCATACCTTATGTAGAATTGAATCTAAGAATATCACCTTGCACGAAAACCTTGAAGAATACCTTGGAATCGCCTAAGAGAACTTTTCTGTTTTTCTACGTTTTGCTCACTGTTTTTCTCACGATTGCATACTATTTTGAGTCGTGAGTTTCCTAGTGTTTTAACGTGAGTCTAAGTCTTAGGAATTGATATTGACTAGTTCAACTTAGACAAATTAAGTTAATTAAATAATTAATTAGTTAATAACTAAAACGCCCCTCCTAAGTTGCCTAGACATAGGAGAACACTTGACTTAGTCAAATCTGAAATTTTCCTAAGTGTTTCGGCCAACATAATGATTTTTAATTAATTAATTAAGTTTATAATTTAATTAATTAAGGAACCTAAGGTAATTACTAAAGTACCCGTAAGTCATTTGGACGATAACTAACCCTTTTGGACCATCCTAGGTTAGGTACTAGGTTGTCTCTTAGTTAGTTACACGGTTTGGTGTCACCCGACTAGGTCTTAGGTTGTCGGATCCCTTAGTTAGTTATTTTTGGTTTGTCCTAGGTTAGTTAGTTAGTTAGGTCAGTTAGTTAGAGTATAGAGTTTGTTAGGAAGTTGGGCCCCACATGGATGGAGCCGTGCACACGCCTGCCCCTAACTACCCTAACCCAATTTATGTATATATATATATATACATAAATTAGGTTTTTCATTTCAAAAATAGGGTTTTCAATTTCTTTATCCTTGACACTTCGGTCTTGGTGTTTCTCTCTCTCTCTCTCTCTCTCTCTCTCTTTCTCTCTCTCTCTTTCTCTCTGATACGACCTCTTGCTTCTCATGGATCTAGGATCTCTCGAGTGCATGGGACGTAATGATATTATTTTATTTCATCAATCTTTTATCTATCAGTCTTTTCTATTCCCGTATCTTTAAATCTATGAAATCATTAATTTTGCAATATACTTGTTGGGTAAGAATGTACTTCTTTGAACTATAGATCTAGTGAATGAGTTTTGTTTGTTTTTGTTACTTTTGATATGATATCAAATTTGATATTAGATTAAATTTTCAATGATGAAAATGATACCATGTTGGGTGTCAAAATCTATTGCAAACATGGAGACTTACTTTCAATACAAACTTCATAGTCGAAGGACAATTCCGGTCAAAGATTTTTGTATTGTCCACGATTTCGTGTATGTACATTTCAACATATTAGTCTTTGGAAACTTGAGATCTCTTTATTTTGTTTTTTTTAAAAAATTTAAATTTCTTTCTTTGTGGTGTGTGTTTTAGGAGAATGCATTCAACTTCTTTAGACGGAGGGTTCGTGAAGATTTTGATAAACGATCTAAGTTCGTTATTCTCAAATTAAAGAGTTGGAAACTGATGATAAATGTAACACCACGTATCCAAAATAGACTAAAAACCATGTTTTTAGAAAAATCTGTAGGTGCAACCAACACGGCCATCGACGAACCATAGAATTACCCACGGGGCGTCCTATACATCCGTCAAGGGGGTCAGAAACACCCAAATATCAGCGCAGGAAAATTTGGTTAATTCATGATCGACGGACAGACCTACCATCTGTAGGTCAGACTAATGTCCGTAGTCCGCGACCATCGATTGACACCCCATTCACCCAATCTATGAAAAAAATCCACGGATGACCAGCGCGGTCCTTATATGGACCTACGGTCGGTAGGTCTAACCTTAGGTGAGAAATAGCAGACAGTTAGGGGGAAAATGCAGTTGGGTTAACTTCAAATGGTCATAACTCTTAGCACCAAATCAATTAGGTGTCTATTGACCTATCCAAAGATATATAATTGAATTAGCTTTCAATATCCACCGATCTTGCTAAACGCAGACCTCTGAGTATGAAATTATGCATGTTTTAGTAAAGGTCTGTCGAAAAGGCCCAACCTACAGACCAAACGACGGACCGTCGATGGAACAACAGACCGTCTGTCCAGGTTGTCGTTTGATCTAACAGCAACTTAGCCAGGTTTTTTTGGTTTTTTACCACTTCATTTAAACCCTAAGATACGGCGTTTTGACCCTAAATCATCATTTTTTAGACAGTTTAAGCCTAGAAACATAACAAAAAAACTTACCTAAGTTAAATCATTAGTCAAAACTCAGAAAAATAGAAGCAAGAAAGGAGAAAAAGGTCAAGAACCCTAGTTCAAGAACGCAGCAAGTTTCCAGCTGTTCCAGCCCCGAAATCTAAGTGTTTCTCCGTGAATTTCAGCACCAGGTATGTGGGATTTCACTGTGGGTTCCTTTCACCCATGGGGTCCCTAGTTTTAAGTTAGTTCTTGATTCCCATATCATGATTAGATCTATAGTTTCTAGAACTTCAACAGTTTTTCCTGAATTTATTAGTTATATGTTCCAAATCAAATTTCCATGTAATTATTCAAATTCATGCATGAAATTCAGAACCCTAGCTATGTATTTCTTAAGTTCTTGAATTACACATGCTAGGTCAAATATTTCAATTATTCAGATACACATGCCTTAGTTATTAATGCATAATTATCATATTAATTGTTGCATTCCCGGTTTGCATGTTCAGTTTTGAGCTATCCAATATTTACCGAAATTCAGTCATAATGTCTTAATCACTTAATTTATTAGGAGTAGCATAATACCGAGTTGGACTAGGGTTCAGTGTACCCAAATAGTCCCTGAACTTCTAGCCAAGTAGGTTGTAAGTCCCCTATGTGGGCATCAGTTTAGTGATCATGCCATCATGCCTTTATACCATTGGCAAGATATATTGGGTCCTCTCGATGGGGCTTATACATCAGACTCCATATCTAGCTCATGAGGTTTTATTATTGGTTATTAGTAGCTCCCACAGTTCAGTCAGACTCTCTTGCATTGACTATTTATCAATATACTCAGTATTCAGTTTCAGCATGTTATAAGTTGGTCATTCCATCAGTTAGCTCAGAATTCTCTATATCATGTTCAGTTTATTATACTTGCTTTCGTGCTTGTTCAATTATGTTTTATTTCAGCTTTATTCTATCCTAAATGCTCAGTACCTTTCAAGTACTGACGCATACCTGCGCTACATCTTCTCGGATGTAGGTTCAGGTTCTCAACACCCAGATCACGCATAGATCGATTTCCGATCTTCAGTTCAGTAGATTCAGTGGTGAGTCCTCATTCTCCGAGGACAATAGTCATGAGTTTCTATTTAGTATTTAGTCTTTTAGTTTCAGATTTTGCTAGATTCAGCTGGGGCTTGTCCCAGTATTTCTAGTCTAGTTTGGAGGCTTTTTCAGACATAGCTAGTTTCATCTTAGTATTGAGTTAATATTTCCTTTGTATTAAACTCATTGTTTTAAAATATCTCTGTTATAGAATATGGGTATTCCCTATCTTTATAGTATAAAATTATGATTTAGTTTTTGCAATAGTTTATATTCTTTAGTATGCTCATGATCATGCCGACAAGGTTAGCTGGGATCACTTGTGGTCCTTGGTTCCGTGTCCGCATCTCGGGGGGTAGCTCGGGGAGTGACAAAACTATGTATCAGAGCACTAGTTCAAGAGTCGTAGGATGTCTGAAAAGCCGCACTAAGTAGAGTTCTTTTTATGGGTGTGAAGTGCACCACATCTAACTATGAAGTGTTTTAAGAAAACTTCACTTTGTTGTTACTCTTATCGTGCGTAAGGTATGATCTAATTCCATTCTACCTTGACGTTTTACGTTTCAAATCATGCCTCCTCGTAGAGCTAATACTAGGAATGCGAATGCTAGGAATGCAAACACAGCTAATCAAGAAGTCTCTAATGCTGAGAGTTCAGGAATGCCATACAGATGTTGGCTCAGAGTATAACTAACCAGAACAATCGGGTTCATGCTCTGTGAATGAAAATGGTGGAGCAGTAGCAGCAAGGGTCCGTGACTTTGTTAGGATGAATCCACCTGATTTCTTAGGATCACAAACTAATGAGGAACCTCAAAATTTCTTTGGATGAGATCAAGAAAACCTTTGAGGTAATGCAAGTCACAGGGAATGATCAGGTTGAGTTGGCATCATACAAGTTGAAAGATGTTGCTCATATTTGGTACACTTAGTGGAAGGAGAAAAGGGGTGCAAATGCGGCTCCTATCACTTGGGATTGCTTTAGTGAGACTTTTCTCGACAGGTTTTTCCTAATAGAATTGACGGAGGCAAAGGCTCAGGAATTCATGAATTTGAGGCAGGGTAACATGACAGTCCAAGAGGATGGGTTGAAGTTTAACCAAATCTCAAGGTATGCTACTCACATGGTTGTTGACTCCAGCGCTCATATGAATAATTTTTTATGGAGTGTCGGATTTGGTGAAAATTGAGTGCAGAAGTGCTATGTAACTTGGCGACATGAACATCTCTAGGATCATGACTCATGCTCAGCAGGTTGAGGGTGATAAGTTTAGGGAACATGCTAAGGAGAATAAGAACGCTATGACTGGGAACTATGACTATTGTCAGCAGAAATCGGGTGGTGGAAATCGCTAGCAGAGTCAGGAGAAGTTTTCAGCTCCCAACCCTTCGTCAGCTAGTGTTCCATCCTCCAAGAACACGTATGACTAGAAGGGTAGAGCAATAGGATCTAAATCTCAGGGAAGTGTTTTAGGCACCAAGTTCCCACTTGCCCTAAGTTTGGTGAGAACCTTCGGGCGAGTGTATTGTAGGAAAAGAGGATGTTTTGGGCGCGGTCAATCTGGTCACAGGTTGAGGGATTGTCCTTCTTGACAGGGTCAAGGAGGTGTTAATAGTAGAGCTCAATCTACGACATCAACAACACCAGCCAGTCACCCGACCTAGCAGGGTAACTCCTCTGGTATAGGTGGTGGTCAGCGCCAGAACAGGTTGTATGCTCTCCACGCTTGCCAGGATCAGGAAGGTTCTCCTGATGTAGTTACTGGTACGTTACGTGTCTTTGACTTTGATGTTTTATACATTGTTAGATCTAGGGGATACTATTTTTTTGTGACTCCTTACATAGCAGTCCAATTCAGTGTTAATCCAGAAACTCTCTCATTACCTTTCTAGCCTCTACTCCAGTCGATGACACAATTATAGCTAGATGGGTATACATAAATTGCCCTGTCACGGTCTATCAAAAAGTCACCTCATCAGATCCTGTAGAGTTAAAAAGAATAGACTTCAATGTCATACTAGGCATGGATTGGTTATATTCCTTTTATGCCTCAGTTGATTATAGAACTAGGATTGTTCGTTTTCAGTTTCAAGAAGAACCAATCCTAGAATGGAAGGGTAGTAGCTTAGTGCCGATGGGTCGATTTTATCTCTTACCTTAAGGCCAGAATGATGATCTCTAAAGGTTATTTCTATCTCTAGTTTGGGTTAAGGATTCTAGCTCTAAAACCCCAACTCTTGAGTCAGTTCCAGTAATCGTTGAGTTTCCAGAAGTATTTCCAGAAGATCTTCCCAGAGTCCCTCCTGAAAGGGAAATCGACTTTGGAATGGATCTCCTTCCAGATACCCAGCCTATTTCTATTCCTCCTTACAAAATGGCTCTTGCAGAGCTTAAGGAATTGAAAGAGCATTTAAAAGACCTTCTAGATAAGGTCTTCATAAAACTTAGTATTTCACCATGGGGTACACAAGTGTTGTTCGTAAAAAAAAAGATGGTTCTCTCAGAATGTTCATTGACTATAGACAGTTGAACAAGGTGATAATCAAGAATAAGTATCCCATCCCCATGATTGATGACTTGTTTGACCAATTTAAGGGCGCTAGCCATTTCTCAAAGATAGACCTCAGATCGGGTTATCATCAGCTTAGAGTCAGAGATAGTGACATTCCGAAAACAGCCTTCAAACATCGGTATGGTCCTTATGAATTATTAGTTATGTCGTTTGTACTAACAAATGCTCCTGCAACTTTCATGGATTTGATGAACAGAGTGTTCAAACAGTACTTGGACTTGTTCGTTATCGTCTTTACTGATGATATCCTCATTTACTCTAGGAATGAGGAAGAACATGCAAGTCATTTGAGAGTTGTTCTGCAGACTCTCAAAGACCTCCAGTTATTCGCTATGTTTAGCAAATGTGAGTTCTAGTTGCAATCCGTTGCTTTTCTTGGTCACATTGTATCTAGCAAGGGGATCTGAGTGGATTCGCAGAAGATAGAAGCAGTGAAATAGTGGCCCAGACCTACCTCTGCTACAGATATCAGAAGTTTTCTTAGATCTAGCGGGTTATTACAGAAGGTTTGTGGAAGGATTTTCATACATAGCCTCACCATTGACTAGGTTGACTCAGAAGATGGTCAAGTTACGATGGTTAGATGATTGTGAGAAAAGATTCACAGAATTTAAAACTAGATTGACTACGGATCCTGTTTTGACTCTACCAGAGGGTTCAGATGGTTATGTGATCTATTGTGATGCATCAAGAGTAGGCCTTGGTTGTGTGTTGATGCAACGAGATAAGGTTATAGCGCATGCTTCTAAACAGCTTAAGGTGCATAAGAAGAACTATCAAACTCATGACCTCGAGCTTGAAATAGTGTTGTTTTCACTCAAGATATAGAGACACTACTTGTATGGTGTTCATGTAGATGTGTTCACTGACCATAAGAGCCTTCAGTATGTGTTCACCCAGAAAGAGTTGAATCTTCGCTAGAGGAGATGACTTGAGTTCCTTAAGGATTATGACATGAATGTGCATTATCATCGTAGTAAGGAGAATGTAGTAGCAGATTCTCTTTGTAGATCATCTATGGGTAGTGTAGCCCACGTTGAGGAAGAAAGGAAGGAGCTAGTGAAGGATGTTCACAGGCTTGCTCGTTTAGGAGTTCGCCTTATGACCATATCAGATAGTGGTGTAACAATTCAGAATAGGGCAGAATCTTCTTTGGTAGTGGAGGTTAAGGAAAAGCAAGACAGTGATCCAATCTTGCTTGAACTTAAGGGTGCAGTCCATAATCAAAGAGTGGAGATTTTCTCCCAAGGGGGAGATGGTGTACTTCACTACCTGGGAGATTGTGTTTTCCTGATATGGGCGAGTTGAGACAACATGTTCTTGCACAAGCCCATCACTCTAGTTATTCTATTCATCCAGGTGCCACTAAGATGTACCGCAATCTGCGAGTAGTCTATTGGTGGAATGGCATGAAAAGGGATATAGCAGACTTTGTGAGTAAGTGCCCCAATTGCCAGCAAGTCACGGTAGAACATCAGAGACCAGGAGGTATGACTCAAGAGATCGACATTCCTACTTGAAGTGGGAAGTTATCAACATGGATTTCATCAAAGGATTACCGTATACTCGCAGACACCATGACTCTATTTGGGTGATAGTTGATAGGATGACTAAGTTTTCTCGCTTTTTGGCGGTCAAGACTACAGATTCGGTAGAGGACTATGCCAAGCTTTACATTAATAAAGTTGTGAGGTTGCATGGGGTTCCCTTGTCTATCATCTCAGATAGAGGTACTCAGTTTATCTCTCATTTCTGGAATTCATATCAGACGGGTCTTAGTACTCAACTTAACCTTAGCACAACATTTCATCCGCAGACAGATGGACAGGCAGAGCGTACCAATCAGACCCTAGAGGATATGTTGAGGGCTTGTGTGATCGATTTCAAAGGTAGTTGGGATGATCACCTTCCTCTTATTGAGTTTGCCTACAACAATAGCTACCATTTCAGCATTCAGATGGCCCCGTATGAGGATTTGTATGGGCGTAGATGTAGATCTCCCGTTGGTTGGTTTGAAGTAGGTGAAGCAGCTTTAATAGGGCCAGATTCAGTCCTTTATGTTATGGAGAAAGTTCAACTCATTAGAGATAGACTTAAGACAACCCAAAGTTGCCAGAAATCTTATGCAGATGTGAGAAGATGGGAATTAGAGTTCCAAGTGGATGATTGGGTTTTCCTAAGAGTATCACCTATGAAAGGGGTGACGAGATTTGTCAAGAAAGGGAAGCTCAGTCCTAGAGATGTAGGCCCTTACAAGATCTTGAAAAAGGTTGACAAGGTGGCATATGAGTTAGAGTTGCCAACAGAACTAGTAGTAGTGCATCCGGTATTCCACATCTCACTCTTGAAGAAGTGTGTGGACGATCCAGACTCTGTAGTGCCATTAGAGAGTGTGGCGGTGAATGATATTCTTTCTTATGAGGATGTGCTAGTTGAGATTCTTGACCGTTAGGTTAGAAGGTTGAGAAATAAAGAAATCGCAACAGTCAAGGTTTTGTGGAGGAGTCAGTCCGTAGAGGGAGCTACTCGAGAAGTAGAAGCAGCCATGAAATCCAAGTATCCTCACCTCCTTCCTTCCGATTCCACTCCAGCTTGAGGTAATAGCTTCTCTTCAGTTTTCCAGTCATTCGTGTGTAAATTCAGTCTTAGAATCATGTTCTCTCAATTTTTACTTGCATTTTCAGCGTATTTGCATGTTCTCAAAAATCAATTCAGTGAGAAAGTCAGTTCTCAGTGTTTAGTAGTAGGATTGCAGCTCTCTCCCTCTATTGGATCTAGTTTAGTCTTATTCAAGGAAGTATGTTCTCAAGGGGGAGATAATGTAACACACGTATCCAAAATAGACCAAAAACCAACTTTTCAGAAAAATCTGCAAGTGCAACCAACGGGGCCATCGACAGACCATAGACTGACCCACGGTCTGTCCTACACATCCGTCAATGAGGTCAGAAACCTCCAAGATCTCAGCCCAAGAAAATTTGGTTAAGTCATGATTGATGGACGGACCTCAGTCCGTAGGTCAAACTATGGTCATAGTCTGTGACTGTCAATCGACACCCCATTCACCCACTCTCTGACAAGAGCCACGGATGACCATCACGGTCCGTAGATGGACCTACGGACCGTAGGTGAGAAATAGCAGAAAGTTAGGGAGAAAATACAGTTGGGTCAACTTGATATTGTCATAACTCTTAACACAAAATAAATTATATGTACCATGAACTACCCAAAGATAAATAATTGAATTAGCTTTCCATAGCCACCAACCTTGCTAAAATCAGACCTCCGAGTAAAAAGTTATGCCCGTTTTAATAATGGTCCGTCGAACAGGCCCAACCTACAGGCCAAACGACGGACCATCGATGGAACGACGGACCGTCTGTCTAGGTTGTCGTTTGGTTCGCCACAACTTACCACGGGTCTTTTGGTCTTTTCTAACTTCATTTAAACCCTGAGATACGTCATTTTGACCCTAAATCGTCATATTTTAGTCAGTTTAAGCCTGGAAACATAACAAAAAAACTTACCTAACTCAAATCATTAATCAAAACTTAGAAACCTAGAACCAAGAAAGGAGAAAAGGTCAAGAACCCTAGTTCAAGAACGCAGCAAGTTTCCTGCGGTTCCAGCCCTGAAATCTAAGTGTTTCTCCGTGAATTTTATCACCATGTATGTGGGATTTCACTGTGGGTTCCTTTCACCCATTGGGTCCCTAGTTTTCGTCAATTCTTGATTCCCATACCATGATTAGATCTAGGGTTTCTAAAACTTCAACAGAACTTCATTATTAATTAGTTATATGTTTTTTATCAGATTTCAATGTTACTACTCAGATCATTGCATGAATTTCAGAACCCTAGCTATGTATTTCTTAAGTTCTTGATTAACACATGCTAGGTCAAATATTTCAATTATTTAGATACACATGCCTCAGTTATAAATGCATAATTGTCATATTAATTGTTGCATTCCCAGTTTGCATGTTCACTTTTGCGCTATCCAGTATTTATAGAAATTTAATCATAATGTCCTAATCACTTAATTTATTAGGAGTAGCATAATACCGAGTTAGACTAGGGTTCAACGTAACAAAATAGTCCCAGAACTACTATCCAAGTAGGTTGTAAGTCCCCCCCCTATAGTCATCAGTTTAGTGATCACGCCAGCATGCATTTATACCTTTGGCAGGATATATTGGGTCCTCTTGATGAGGCGTAAACATCGGACTCCATATTTAGCTCATGAGATTTTATTATCAGTTATTAGTAGCTCCCACAGTTCAATCAGACTCTCTTGCATTGACCATTTATCAGTATACTCAGTATTCAGTTTCAGCATGTTATAAATTGGTCATTGCATTCAGTTAGCTATCTATATCATGTTCAGATAAATATACTTGCTTTTGTGCTTATTAAGTTATGTTTTATTGCAACTTTATTTTATCCTAGATGCTCAGTAGCTTTCAAGTACTGACGCATACGTGCCTACATTTTCTCGTGATGTAGGTTCAAGTTTTCAGTATCAAGATCACGCATATATTGATTTATGATCTTCAGTTCAGTAGATTCAGTGGTGAGTCTTCATTCTCTAAGGACAATAGTCATGAGTTTCTTTTTTCAGTATTTAGTCTTTTAGTTTCATTTTTTCTAGATTTAGCTAGTGCTTATCCCAATATTTCTAGTCCAGTTTACAGGCTATTTTCAGATATAGCTAGTTTTAGCTTTATATTGAGTTAATATTTCCTCTGTATTAAACTTAATTTTTTAAAATATCTCAGTTATAGAATATGGGTATTCCCCATTTTTTCAGTTTAAAATTATGATTTAGTTTCTGCAACAGTTTATATTCTTTAGTAGCTCATGATCATGCCAGCAGTGTTAGCTTGGGATCACTTGTGGTCCTAGGTTCTGTGTCTGCGTCTCGGGGGTAGCTCGGGGCGTGACAATGAAAGTCGTATTAAACGAAGTAACGAATGGGGGATGAAGGAGAAGAAGACCAAATGTTGTAGCATATAGAAGCTAATCTCGTTGTTGTTTGTCGATTTACTCTGGTATTATTAAGCATTATCAAAAAGAATATTGTAGAGAATGGAAAATTCTTATGTAGTTGTGTACAACCATTAAAATTATCATAGTTTTGGAAATAAATAAACGTAGTTTTGAATACCTGGTCCAATATTTACTTTTTCTTATCATAGTTGTTGAAATAAATAAACGTAGTTTTTTCATATGTTGCTACATAAAATCCATATGTTGCCACAAATGTCTCAATGTAGCAATGTTTGACCATTCGAGACATATGTTGCAACATATGATCGATATGTTGCTACATATGATCCACATGTTGCTACAGATGCCTCAAATGTAGCAATGTTCAACTATCTAAAACATATGTTGCTACATATGATCCATATGTTGCTACAGATGCCTCAAATGTAGCAATGTTTAACCATTTAAGGCATATGTTGCTACATATGATCCATATGTTGCTACAGATGCCTCAAATGTAGCAATGTTTGACCATTTGAGGCATATTTTGCTACATATGATCTGTATGTTGCTAAATATGTCAAATATGTTGCTACACATGCCTCAAATGTAGCAATGTTCGACCATTTGAGGCCTATGTTGCTACATATGTAACGTAAGTCATTACAAATGACCCTTATGTAGCAATATTTGACAATTTGAGGCATATGTGTCTACATATGATCCATATGTTGCTACATATTACCATTTTGTAACAGTGTTTGACCTTTTGAGGCATATGTTGCGATAGATGCCACTTATGTAGCAATGTTTGACCATCTGAGATATATGTTGCTACATATGAGAACTATCCACATCACATAATATGTATTCGCTCTCAACATAAGATAAAATGAAATAACACAAGTGATAAAAATAAAATAGTGTCTTTAATTACAAACACATCATTGTCAAGATTTTAAGCTCCTAAATACTATCTCATAAGCCCAAACACATTGCATTCAACCAACTAGCTAGATTGTCACACAACAAGGTTTTGCGAGGTTGAATATTTGTCCCGCTAATCAAATGCTCAATGAATGCAAGCGAATATGATCCGCACGCCACTCCAGTTTCATTTTTTACTATGGGGTCCACTCGACCTTTAATTTTCGATGGTTTATTGACAAGATTCTCTGGCAAATGCTTCATAATTCCACGTTGCTTCAACAATTTACGAGCAACTCGAAGAAAGGTTGTATGTATGTCAAAAACTCGGCATGTTCCATACCGTCAGCTGTCCGTCATAAACTTTCATATGATCCTCGTGTAAGAGTATCTCAAGAGTCACAAAATGGGTTTTGTTCAGGTTCATGACTATCAAAACCCTTTTTGCACCAATCCAATCCATGCCTACATGAAATGGCCTAATGCCCCTGACATAGTCAATAATATCTTCATCCCATTCAAACTGATTTACTACCTGTTTAAGGCTTCTGCCACCAACTATTGTTGCCTCATCGCTCAGTTCTTTATGTCTTTTTTAAAAGTTCGTATAGAAGTTGAGATCCAGGATCCTATCTTTTGGATCATAATACTCCGGGTATGTCTCGTGCCTCTGACGCATGAGGTTAAGGATTTCATCAATATACTGAAATAAAAATATATTAAAGAGTATAGTAGAGTATCATTGAAAAGATAAAACAAATGCATATTATAAATTGAAGGATTACCCAGTCTTCCCACAAAACTTTTGGTTTGTCATGTACCTGAAATATTGTCCTGTAAAAAACATGCATCCAGTATTGTATCTGAATATCCTTTGCAATCGTCTGACTCAACACTTTGGTTTTTCCGCTACAGTCGCACGCTTATAAATAATTAACTTTTTGTACTCCTTCACTTCCTCTATTACGTCTATTCGCAATTCTCCAAACATATTTTTCTTCAGATTTTGTATTACCTTGGCAAAAGATTGTTTCCTCCTCTTGGCCTGTGGAGTATATGAATGTTGAACATTCTTTGATAGAATGCCCTTGAACCCCCTCTTGTTTTTAAATTCATTGACAACTTGACTTAATGTTTGAAGATACATGATAGAATCTTCATCTTGTTTCCTGCACTTCTCATAGAGAAAGCCACAACATCTTCTACAATAAGGTAGCCCCTTGTTCTTGTCCAGCACCAACACCAACACTATCACCAGTACCAGCATCAATACCATCAAAAACAACTAATTCATTAACAACTATGTCTGTTTTGATGGTTGTTTCTCCAACCAATTCCATTTTAATTCTATCCACAACAGAATCAAATAATGTTTCAACCAACCCTAGAGTAATTACACATTGCATTTGAAATTCGTTTTCTAGTGGGATAATCCATGGATACACAACCTAAAATTATAAAAATGAGTCATCCGTATGAATATTTGGGTCATATGTTGCTACATATGGGTGATATGTTGCCACATGTGTGTCATATGTTGCTACAAATGTGTGATAGGTTGACACATATGAGCCTCTATAGCAACATTTGTGTCACATCTTGCCACATATTGGTCATATGTCGCTACAGATGGATGATATGTTGCAACATATGTGTCATATGTTGCTACAAATGTGTGAAATTGACACATATGGGCATCTGTAGCAACATTTCTGTCACATGTTGCAACAGATGAATCATCTGTAGCAACATAAGAGTGTAATATACTAATTACTTACTGCATCAAGAGGAGAGTTAAAAAGATATGGGGAATATTCCCATCTTTGATAGATTTTGTTTTTGATCTCAACCATCTCAATATCCTTGGAGATGAGATATGTTCTTCTACAATTACTTGATGGGTCAAATGAGGAATGACTTCAAATCTAAGCCTATAAAAAAGGAAAACATGTCACAAATTAAATGTTTAATAATTTAATATAATATAAAAATATTAAGAACATTTAGCTTTACCATGAAAGCCCATGCTAATCCAAACAAGTTACTGGTCTTTCCTCCTAAAGGTTTCAACAAGTATTGGGGAGTTAATTCAAAGCTCTCATGACCCCAAGGGTAGTTATTGAAAGCCTTGATATCTTGACTAAAATTCACCCATTTAAATTGTATGTTATTGTTGAAATCTCTTGCCAAAAGTATATTATGTGTAAACCAAAGTAAGCACAATGACTCCTTGTGCTTTCTTGGTGTATCCTTGTGTTCCAACAGATATACTAAGTCAGAATTTTCAAAGCTTTTGCCAACAAGGGAGATCAAGTCCTGCTCGTCAACTGGCAGTGATTGTTGTCCTGCTTCTTCTTTTACTCATTTCTTTCTTCTTCGTGGTTCTTTTTTTTACAATGTATTCAGGGACGGGCTCAAGAGGAAGATGACATTATAACCCTGTAACTATGGCAAACTCTTTTATGCCAAAGAAGACTGGCATGCCACAATAATTAATTACAATCTCATCCTTTTTTTTTTGGGATTTTGAAAAATAAACCTCCTTTTCAAATGTTCCTAAACCACTGTCATTTGAAAACATGGAGTTGTATCATTGGGTAAATTTAGAAAATGACCGAAACAACTACTTCTAAAAAAATCTTCCAAATGATTTCTCTTGAGGATAGCTCTGAAGTTGTTGAAAGGTTTTCCCAATATTGACCTAATAAGACTATCACCATTAGCATTACGCTGCAGATGCACAGGGAAAGTGTATGCAATTATAATATTAATCTCATCATCACCAGCAGCATTGCAAACTTCATGTAGTTCTTGATCTTCTTCATCAACTTCATTTGTTGTTTCTTTTTATTGCTCAACTACTTCTTTATATTTTCCTTCTTCTTTGTCAACTACTTCTATACTTTTTTGTTGTTCTTCCTCAACTTATTTTTTTCCTCTTCTTCCTCAACTACTTATGCTCTTTCTCCATCATCAACAACCTCGTTTTTTTTTTCTCTTTCTTCATATTCTTTTTTAAGAAATTCTAGTTCTACTTGAGAAGAAGAAACTGCTTCAGATGCAAGTTCTTCTAAAAGAGTGGTATTTTCATTCCTCTTCCTAGAAATTTTAGACCTAGCCTTCTTCTGGATCTTTGTTGTGTCAGATGTATCAATTTTTCTTTTGACATGAGCCATTATATTTGTACCCCTTGTATCTGCAACCACAAAAATAAAATATTTGAATGTCACACATGAGCTACAAATAAAGATTTTCGAAATACACAACACCATGCACAACAACACAAACAACAAATACGATTCAATGTCACACATGAACCAACAAACCACAAAACCCTCCCTAAACCCTATCCAACGAACTATAATGAAGTTTTTTGAAATCAAAACATATTTCAAAAAAGAATAACTATACAACCAAAAAAGTTATAAAACCACTAAAAATAGGGCAAACAAGTAAGCATGAATATCAAATCCTAATTAAATATTACCTGAGAAGATATCAACGATAAACTAGAAATGATGAGTACAATGACACCTTGCTGTAGAAGAGGATCCAACAGATTACCACTGATGTTTTAGAAAATATCGCAAGAACAATGATTAGTGAAGGAAGGAATAATGGAACGAGAGGAGGACAACAAAGGAAACAAGAGAAAAGAAAACTGAAATTAGTTTAAATAAATAAAATTTGGAATATGAAACGACTTTTATAGAAAGAGGAGAGAGAAAATGAAGGGACGATTGTTCTAAAGCTGAATTTTTTTGAATTTTGACAATTCAAAGTGTGACATATGTTGCCACATATATACGTTCTGTTGGGTCCCATACCGATTGACATATGTTATATATTATAAAGTTGCCACATATATCCTTTCTGTGACATATCTTACCACATATCTCCTTTTTGTGAAATATGTTGCCACATGTATCCTTTCAGTTGGTACACATGCAGATAATTATGTGGTGTTTTTTACAACAGAAGTTATATATATTGTCACATACACCACATTTCTTCCATTCCATCATAATTGACATTTGTTCTAAGAAAATAAAAATAATCATAAAAATCATTTATATTAATATTATCGGCAAAAATTAACACTTCACCAATTGTTTTATATAACTTACCAACAAAAGGTAATTCACAATGATATACATAAACCTATTAATCAATGGTGTTAACCACAACATATTCATCGATATTTGTTTTTTTAGGTCCAGGCCTATGTGGGTCTTCATTGTTACTAACATAGTCATTTCTAGCCTATAAAATGCCATAATTCCATAGGAGTAAAGCATATCTCATTCGAAGGCTTTCAACACTAAGTCCACAAGATGGTACATCTAGTCCATCACTCAAAAATTCAGCGTATACAGCGACAAAAAATCCAGAATCTCTATATGGTATATCATCAATTAGAAAATATAATAACACCACATGTCGATAGTTGTAAGAGTAAACAATAATGTGATACTTATAGACTACTGCTTTCTTGTTGGGCAATATCAATAACATGTGTGACTTCGAATGGGTTAGATTTGTTCTTTCCTGGTAACATTCAAGAACAGGGCAGTTGGTTTGCTCTTTTTGATTGCTTAACTCAAGGTACTTTGGCAATATTGTAGACAATTTTTGAATTTCGGAGGACAATTTTCTGTTAGACCTAGATGAGGACATAGAATAATATATTTTCATGCACCGGTCCTTCAATGCATCGACTGCCAAGACCCAACGGAAGTCTCCATTACTATTTACAGGGACATAAACATCATCTGTCAGGTGACAAGGCAGTCCACAAGCTATACCAAACTCTTTCATAGTGCTAACGATTTTATCCTCATATTCAAGAACAACACTATCATTGTCAATGTATATTTTGAAAAAACAACTAGTAGTTGTATATCGATATTTAGAATGAGTCTATTGCTATGAATTCATATGCAAATAGTAAAAAATGTCATCCACATACTGCACAAATGCATCAAACAAGTGTATCTCTTTATTAGTCTATATATTCATCTATTAGTCAAAACATAAAAGTGGGTATGGATTTAGCTCATCAGTCCAGCACTTATTGGTTTGAGACATTACGTAGAACCAATCCTTATTCTTTGGAAATACAACTATAAAATCAAGTTTTGAACAATTGGCTAAGTAGTGTTTGTCCTTGTCTTTTCTGCAATTGTGTAATCATTATAAAAAATTATTAGTAGACAACAAGAAGAAATACTAATAATAGTTAAACGACCTTACTTTTTTGCATGATGCCTGTAAAGACCCTCGTTTATCCATTGCTAGAAGGATGACATTAGTTCAGTTGGACCCTCGTCGCCAATGTTAAAACCTTCAAATTTATATTGGCGCTTCACATCACAAATGACGACTTCGGCTTTCTTCTCTTTCTTTTTCATTATTGCTTTTTCTTTGTGCTTCTGTTTCTCCTTCTCCTTCTCCTTCTCCTCCTTCTCTTTCTGCTTCTCCTTCTTCTTATCCTTCTCCTATGACTCATTCTCCTTCTCCTCCTGTTCATTCTTCTCCTTCTCCTTCTCATCATTTTCCTTCTCCTACTTCTTTACCTTTGCCTTCTTCTCCTTATCTTTCTTCTCACTAATTATAGAAAATGTTTGGAAAATAGATATTTTCAACCTCGTAAACTTCATAGGCTGTGAATTCTTCTTGGATCTTTGAACATCAATATTATGAGACATTTTCTTTAAAATACCAGTGAGTTTTTTAACACGACTAATAAAATAATCATGTTGTTGCTCACATTTTTCTCATAGACAAAAAGTGCATTTGATGTTAGAAAAGGATGCAAGACCAATAAAAGATTGAGTTGTTGTCATGGATGAAGCTTCTGTATCATTTCATCTACAAGGTTAGTTAAAAAATATTGAGAGTTCACAATTCATCATAAAATAATATTAACGTTATGTTGCCACAGATGGATAGTCTGTTGTCATAAATTAATATTATGTTGCCACATATATATCTATTGTCTCCACACATGAAATTTCTATTTCCATATATAACTATTATGTTTCCACAGATGAATCATATGTTGACATAAATGTATCCACAAATTTTTTTTTGTTGCTACAGATGACCATTTTGTCGCCCTAACGCATAAGTGAGATGTTACAACATATGATGAATGTTGGAATATGCACCAAATTTCACTAAAATGTGGCAATATACGATACATCTTTCAACAAATGAAATATATGTTGGAGAACTGAACAAGACTATATTTCTAAAATCATATCAACAAATGACCACAAAAAGAACAACATAAGCAACAAAAAAATGCTGAATGTTAACAATACATATACATTTCCTCAAAATTAGGAATTTTTTGGGTTGGTTGATTGTCTTTCAAAAACAATAAATAATAGGAACCATTAAATCATTATTCAATTTTTACATCTATAGAATGTTTTTGTAACGACCTGTTTAGTCGTTTGGAGCAGCAGAGTTAATTTCTGGAAATCACTGTCTGGGTCGACGGATCCCACGACGGACCGTCATGGGCACGACGGACCGTCGAGGGGGTCTCGTTCCAAAACACTTAGAATTTAGAAATTTGGGTACTGAGATCGACTCTCTGAACTTC
>NC_028639.1:16620742-16628534 GCF_001406875.1 Solanum pennellii
AAATGATTCTTATACTTGTTGCTATCACCTGTTAAGAATATTAGTTGATTTTATGTATTATCTGAAATATATTGCTTTCTATTTTGAGTTTGCCGATGATACCTACTCAGTACTCGTGTTTTGTACTGACCCCTACTTGTATTTGTTTTCTTTGTGAATTGTGGAGTGCAGCAAACGTGCCATCGTCTTCAACTCAACCGCAACTCTAGCCAGTCTTCATCACGTCAGATCTCAGGGTGAGCTAATGCTTCTTGCTTGGACTGGATCTTCTTCTTCATGTCTTGGTGCCTTGAAGTTCCGGCATGGACTAGCTGTTTATTTATTTTAGCTTCCTAGATATTCTTAGATTTAGTATTTTGAGGATAGATGTTCTTGTGGTGATGACTTCCAGTTTTTGGGAACAATAAGTATTGAGTTTTTAGAAGTTATTTAATTGATTTTTATTAATGAGTTTTAAGTCTTCCGCATTATATTTTGTTATTTATGGTTGAAATGTTGGGGTTTAGATTGGTTGGTTCGCTCACATAGTAGGATAAGTGTGGGTGCCACTCGCGACCCGTTTTGGGTCATGACAGTTTTATTATTCATTAATCCAAGAAAACAATTCGAAAATAACTTACCCATTTTAAGTCGATCGCGATTTCAGTTCAGAAAGAAGAGAGAGTCACGATTGGAGATGAGGAAGAAAATAATGGAGGTAGTCGGAGAGGAAGAGGAAGATAATGGAGATTGGAATTTCGAATTAAAAAAGGAAAAAGAAGAAGAACAAAAGAGATAGAGAACGCTGGGAGAAGATGAAAAGATTTTTTTAAAAATGATTTGGATTGAATTATAGAAGTTCAAAAATGAAGTGTTCTTTTGTATTTTATAAAAGATTAAGAAAGTTTTTAAAATGTTATTTTGGTCCAAATTTACTTAATTACATTTTAAAGATGATTTGACCAGCATTTGTCAATATGTCACCAAAAACAAAACCAAGACTTATTTGACACCTTTCGTTTGATTTTCTCCTACAAATACTCGCTTAATATTTTTTCGGCACGATTCTTGTTTCATCAAAACATTTCTTCTTTTGGAACATGGATAAGGACTACTTTGGACAATTTTAGACCATTTAGGATATATATTATGATGACTCTACAACATAATCCTATGTTGTATTCTTTTCCATGAATAACTTAAAGGGCGAGAGGCACAATACCACGAGAAGATTTTGAAAAATAAATATGATCACTCTAAAAAATTAAGCCCTTATTTGGTAGAGTATATAAAAACAAAAAAAATAAGGTGAATTTCTATAATAACAGATCTTGCATATTTTGTATTAAGAAATATAAATTTACAAAAAATACACTTCATACTTTATTTATTTGTACACTTCCTTTGCAACAAAGTTCTTCACTAAGCATCAAAAATGATTTTTTTTGCTAAAATACCATTAAATGCTCTTCTTCTTATATTTTTCAAGAATAATATTAAATAGTTGTACAATTGCATCAAAATATTTTTGTGAAAAGTTTGCAAAGAATTTTTTTTAAAAATCAAATTATTGTCAGAATAGTAAAACTTGTGATTAAATTAAATTGAATTATAATTTTAATTTTTTTTATAAAATACTAAGGGAAAATGCACAAGTATCCCCTCAACGTATATCAAAAATGTAAGAGACACACTTATACTATACTAAGGTCCTATTACCCCCCTGAACTTATTTTATAAGTAATTTTCTACCCCTTTTCTCTTACGTGGCACTAGCTTGAAAAAGAAAGTCAACCAACGCTGGGCGCACAAGATAGTACCACGTAGGTCGAAAAGGGGTAAAATTTTATTAATAAAATAAGTTCAGAGGGGTAATAGGACATTATTATAGTATAAGTGTATCTCTAAAATTCGGGCATAGGCTTAGTATTTTCTTTTAGGAAAAAGTAAACTTCAATAAGATATATAATACACAGTTCATTAAATGGATTATTTACTTGCATAAAAATTTCACACACACACACACACACACAGAGACACACACACACACACACACACACACACACCACACACACACCCGCACCCACACCCACCCACCCACACACACACACGTATGTTTTTAAAGAAAAATTGAATCTAATATTTAAATTTTTAATTAAACAAAAAAGTTAACCTGTTCAGAAAATTAGCGACCCGTCATGAAAAATCTCCTTATTAGATTTAATTTATAAATATGAAACATTTCAAAAAGTAGTATTCAATTATATATATGTTTTCTGCTTTGTTGTATCCGTTGAAAGAAATGTTTGTCATCCCTTAAAGAATATCCAACCAATAACTCTTGAAAGATAGTGATATTTCACGCTTCAAAGTTTTAATTTGTTTATTATTTTTCATCTAACAAACTGTAACGAAATGTTTCCGTCCTTATAGAAAATTCAACGGGGAAAACATTTGGGTCGAAAAGTTCTAACTTGAAATTTTCCAACCTAGTCCAGATTTTGATGAAATCGGCGTCAGTGAGGTCTAGGGAAATCTGGTAACAAATGGGATAGGCAAAATGATTTGGTTGACCCTTATACTTGTATCAATTTGTATTTGAACCTTTTTACTTACCCTTTTGTCATCTGGATCCTTAAGCTCAATAAAATACAATATAACAAATTCCTCTAGTCATTGACCAAGCTGATGTTTCCTTATAATGGCTGAGTTGGCGAAAGTGTGTGACTTCACGCACCTTAAGGCGAGTGAATAACTTTTTAAGGTTGATTTATTTTTAAAAATCAAATGACCATGTGGCCTATTATATTAAAAATCAAAATAAATGCAGAATATTTTCTTCAACATCTTACCATGGCCTAACTGAAAAGAAAACAAAGAGTCCGCACGTAAAAAAAAATTAGAAATAATCTTTAAAAAAAAGTGAAATTAACATTTGAGCACATAAACCCAGAAGTTTCTTCGATATCTTACGATGGCCGATCATTAAAGAAATATATATATATATTTAAAAAAAATAATTAAAATGTCATTTCTTCTTTGCTAAAGCTTAGTTCATCAAAACGGAGGGGAATGCATAACATACAGATCTCAAATTTCAATCACTAGCTCAGCTTCCAAAAAATCCTTTGTTGTAAAATTTTGTTCTTTAATGGTATTGTCAACTAAAGACTTGAAGGATTTGATACCTAGAGAAGGAGATTCGTGTATTTTGCTTGAGATCCATATTCCAACAATCAAAAATAGCTGAAAATTGCTTTCTCTAGAGGTTGTAAGAGCCAGCTCTTAGCATCCTCGGTTCCTTCTCTGATAAGAGATAAGTAGAATCGGTTGTCAAAAAGTGACAACGCTGAGTATTTGAAGATCAGAGAAACTTAAAGATCCTGAGTTGATTGAATGAGGGATTCTGGAAGTCGAGTTCGCAAACAAGAGCAAACCTCCTTCATTCTCGATCCCTCTCTCTACATAGAACTTGTTGGACGAAATGCTTAAGAGAACCAAATGTTGAAGAAATTCAAAACAACCAAATTTATTTGTCCAGGTAATATGGAACCCACTACAAACAAAATCATCACAAGAACAACCGATTGATTTAAAATCATAAAGAAAATAAGTATGATTATCAAAGTTTTTCTCACTGGCTAAAGGATAGGAGAACGGAGTGGGTGAGGGTGTGGTCATGGCGGTGAAGGAGTTTTCGGCCAGATTTGGTGGTGCGGTGACTTAGGTTGTTGTTTTGTGGAGGTTGGAGGAGGAAATAAAAATAATATTGGTGTGCGGAGGAGATGAAGACGAGCGAAGGAAAAAAGTATATGTGATTTCGCCAACAAAAATGGCGATGTTGGCGACAATGGTTTTCTTCGGTTGATCTTGGTTGTGAAATTTTTGAATGTATGGAATTTCACTTTAAAAAATGCCAAAAATAAATTACAATGTTATTATTTTATATTTTATTAAATGATTTTAAAAAATAGTTATGAAATAATTATGATGTGGCATTAATATATCTGACATGGATATGACAGGTCAATTATATAATGGAGAGTGAGCTACACACCTGGTTGGAGGGGCTTAAAGTCTCATTTTAATTGAGTTTAAGAGTCTAGATAACAAAGGGATAAGTACAAGGGTTCAGAATACAAATTGTACAAGTATTAGGGTCCACATACCATTTCACCAATGGGATATCGAAATATGAATTTGATCACATAAGTAGATAGCTAAGACGTTAAGAAACTCGTACAACTTTACATAATTGAATTTGGGTGAGTAGAACTCCCGAAAGTGATTTTAGCGTGAACAAGTATTTTCTGAGTGTAGAGATGATAGTGTGTTGTAAAATGGGGGGGGGGGTTTAGAATTCTTAAATTTTCTCACTATTTCCATGCAAACCGTTGTGGCAGAATTATTCCCACCAAGGCAGGGCCACTTTTGCGCGGTGAGTATTGTTGTGACAGGACAGACGCGACTTAAGTCGAAAATAAACCCCAAAAATGTTTTATTTGACACTTTTCAACTTTTGAGAGATATACGTCCACAGGTGTATTCTTGACGGATTTTCACCATTCTTGAGGCTGCATGTAAGGTTTTTACTCCCCGAATCCATATTTTGATCCGTAGAACCTAGTTTCTTGGGTAATTATCAATGGGGAGGGTTTTGATATGGAATTATGGTGGAAAAAGCTCTAATCTGGGTATGGGATCAAGAGTTTGACCTAGGATTGATATTATGATTATAATCCAGGTAATTAGGGTTTTTTTTATTGAACCTCACATTATTATGATTATTTGTAGACCAAGAACGAGCAGAAATAATCTAAAAAGGGAAGAATCAAGTTTCTTAGGGGATTCAAGCTTTGTTTGAGGTAGGTGATGGTTGTGATTTCATGGTTGTGTGATATGTATTTGTAATTAATTCATTATAATGCATGTATGTATGAGAATGTTGCATTATTGATCACACTAATTATAAATGAGAATGATTGAATAGTTGTATGCCATGAATCACGACTTGATTGCATGATTATGAGAATGTACATTGTGATTGTGATTGTGGCTTGTTAAATGGACTGGATGCTATGTTCCGACACACTAATTGGGATTGGTTTACACTTATCGACATAAACATTGGAACATGTGTCATGATTTAACACACTAACTTGGAACTGGTACCACGTACCGGTACACTAACAGTTTGGGTTTGATTTCAAAGAGAGAACCATTGACTTGACATAACTGTATATCTTTAGAATTGTGAAATTATACATTGTTCGTAAGTGATACATGCTATTGTATATGTTCGATGCATGCATGTTATTTACAAACACTTGAACCGAATTCACAAAAGCTTGTACTACACCAATAACTCTTATAGGAAATTCTCATAGCTTGAGGCGTGTCAAAAGACACTGTCCTTAAGTATATTTCACCTAGTATGGGTGTATCCCCAATGATTCAACAAGCTCTTCTATTATAAAACTAGGAGGAAAAAACTAACAAAGATTCAATAAAAAGAAAACCAACATTAGGAGGACAATGTACTAATTACTATCAAATAATTAAGTTCCTTTGATAGTATATGTAATATTCTAGTCAAACGGGTAACATTAGCATCAAGAACAATATAACATTTGTGTAGTAGTAATAATAATAGTATTTGCATTCCAAAAAATCTAAAAAACCTTGAAATAGAAAATACATGTACGTGTATATTTGAGCGAGACTTTGATTGAGAGATAATTAATATTATGAATGGAAGGTGATCTATAGATTCCCTAGTTTTAGCTACAATAAAATATCAACATCTGCTTCATCTTGGATATATATCTAAAATTTGCCTAATTACGTGTTGTAGTTATAGTTTTAGTTGACTTAGATATTCTGATTTGTACATTTCACATGCTTCTTATCAATTTATACACTTCTTGGATTTAATTTTTTTCCGGAAAATTACGCGGTTAAGCAAACTTATACTACTTAATTACTCATCATAGATATAGTTTGCTATAATTACACTCCCGACTAACATTATACATTAATTACTTGGGCTGACTTCGAGTTTGTATAATTAGCCACGTTTTCTATATGTATAATTCGCCAGAATATACAAATAAATATGTATTATATATACAATTATCTAACCGATATAATATGCAATTCACCTCTCTCCAACTCTTTGCCCTCTCTCGCTTGCCTCTCTCCTCCCTCCTCCCTCTCCCAATCTTGCTTGCCATATATACAAATGCATATATATAATATACAAATATCTGACCAATATACATATACAATTTACCTCTCTCCCACTCTCTTCCCTCTATCTCTCACCTCTCTCCTTCCTCTCCCAATATCACTCGCTTCTCTCCTCCCTCTCCCAATCTCTCTCGTCTCTCTTCTCCCTCTAAGATCTCAGTTTCCATATATACAAGTTCATATGTATAATATACAATTATCAAACCAATATACATATTCAATTCTACTCTCTCCCATTCTTTTCCCTCTCTCGCTCGCCTCTCTCCTATCTATCCTAATATCGCTCGCCTTTCTCCTCCCCATGACTTGTAGCTAGGAATTATAATTATCAAACTATAGCTACGGAGAGTAATTAGTCTTGAGTGGCTATAAGTTCCTCTTTTTTTTTTTTAAACAAGTAGCAATTTCAATTAAAAAGATGGTAAACAATCCCCTAAATCACGAAATAATATCTCATTAGTGTTACTTACCAAATATGATTTGCTCCATATCAACAACACAATTATTTCTGGCTTCATGTTATCTATGAGTGTAGCGAAAAAAATCAATTGTTTCTTCGTTCATGATACAAAAAATTTATGATACATTGAATTCATGACTTTTTTTGTGTTCTAAATCAATCAAATCGAATTACTCTTAGATGAATTATGTAACTTATTAGAATTATTGAAGACTGAGTCGAAGTATGACCTAGTCAATTAAATTTTCTAGTAGTGCCTTATATTCGAGACCCATAACTATGATTGCCTAATCAGTACTTCTTATACGAGTAGATTTATAATAGTGTGCGACCTAGCCACCTGAAATTATGGGGAGGTGTGTATTGTAAAAAGATGTTGTGTTTATACATTTTATATTCAGACAATTACAATAAAATTGTGGGTAATATGCTATATAATCTTTTTAAGCGAATTTCTAACTTGTATTGTCAAAGTTTGTCTATGATCAGATTGTGTTTTTTTTAATCATTGCCAATAGTATAAGTGATTATTTTCAAAGTTTGTCGACGATCGAATTATGTTTTTTTATCCTATCGAATAGTATAAGCTGTTATTTTCAAAGTTTGTCTATGATCATTTTATGTTTTTTTTTTATTCTTGCGAATAGTATAAATGGTTATTTTCAAAGTTTGTCTATGATCAACTCCAATAACATGAATAATATCATTGGTATCACGATAATTGTCTTTCTTTCGTGAATATATGATTGATATTTAGGCACCTAGAAACAAGATTGTATTTGGTTTTTGGTGAGAACTTCAGTTTCCATTTATATTTACCAAGTGCAAGAATAAATGTTGCTTTAATTTGTCCTGACCGTGATTAGCACAAGTATATCTTACAAATGGTCTTAGTATCTACTTAAATTAAACTTGTACATAGTAGCTTCATATGTTTCATGTGTTATTTTTCATTCTTTTAATTTCTGCTTCCACCATGCATCACTGAATGACTATGAAAAAGATTTACCATTAAAAATAAATGATGTTGTGTTCGTGCTCAGCACATGCCATGTCCATCTTATATATATATATATATATATATGTCCATCTTATATATATATA
>NC_028639.1:16629203-16682424 GCF_001406875.1 Solanum pennellii
TATATATATATAAACCATCAGTATTTTGAACAAATACTACATGCCTATATGGGCCAAGTCACATTAAAACATGCTCATCGTTCCAGACCAACATCATCAACCCAACCAACTACGACCACATTTTAAATCATTACAACTACCTGACCCTCACACTACAATCATGCATTGTCCACATTGCATCATAAAAATCATAAAGAGAGTTCAATATTGGAATGTAAAAGGATCCATGTATTGTAACACCCATCCTTAAAAAGAGCTAAATCTCAAAAGAACTAATTTGGAAAGACCTAATTTGAGATTTTTTTCAAATTAAGCTTAAATAATGAATTTTGGGTTAACTTCAAACGACCATATCATTAGTATATGGTGATTTAGGTGGCTCATAAGATATCAAATGAAAGGTCTTTGAATCCTCTTTCCAAAACCACCGAGTTTGCTAAATTTCATGTTCGGATGTGGGAGACATGCAATTTTGAAGTCAGCATGTCCAATTCAGAAATTTTAGCCAAAATTGATGAGAGTTGTAACATATCGCAACTAGATGGAAGTTTAAAATCTGGAAATAGTTACTTTTGGAAAGTATATGGAAATCAGGAAATTTTTAAGTATGTTAAAAGTGAGTTTTTGGTCAACTTCAAAAAAACATAACTCCTAGCTCGAGATGAGTTAGGTGTAGTTCCAGATATGTTTGGAAAGCTCTTAGAATGATCTTTATAACTCCGCCAAGTTTGCGTGATTTTAAGTTCGTATAAATAAGTTATATCTTTCGGAAGTTTGGCTGTTGGATTAAGAAAAGTTCAATCCGGATCAGGGAAGGGTAAATTAGTCTTTTCCTTAACTAATTAAGTTAATTTGTTTTTAGGAATTAATTAGTGTAAAACAAGATCTTTGGTCAGCTTAGAAAAGTTAGAGTTCACGCTAGGGCATGGAGAAAAGAGAAGAGAGGAAAAAAGAGAAGATAAATCAAGAAATCATCAAGAATGTTCGAGCTTTGGGTGTAAATTTCTTCGGGAGTGATCCGTACAAGGTATGTGAGATCACATAGCATTGGGTTAGTTCATCCACACACCAATCATGATTCAATTAAGCGAAATAATGTTTGATTTGAAAGAAAATCTTTGAAATCTTGATATAATTCTTATAGAAGTCTTGAAGGTTGTCTTGTTGAAGTTCTTGAAGTCTGATTCATGTTTCCGGGTGTAACTTTGGTTTTGAATATAGCATATATTAAGGGTATAAATGATTGTATGTGTTTGTGGAAAGAACCATTGAAGTTTAGATGGTTTAGAGTTGGAAAACGAAAAAGAAAAGTCGTCAAACACCTGGGCAACGGGGTGGGGCGTAGCACGAGCTAGCGCGCCCCAAAGAAGCCAATGAATGTTAGATTCTGGGGCGGCGCACAAGCCAGAGTGCCACAACTTGCCCACAAAATTTTGAGGGCTGGCGCCCTGCGCCTCTCAGAGAGCCATGGACGCCAGTTCTCCCCATTCTCCCCCCATTTTTTCGTACTAGTTCCTTAGTGGTGTACCTATGTTATCATGTGTTTGAATATACGTGACTCCTTTCATCTAACCATGCTTTCCGTCTCAGCTTTGTGTCTCCGAAGAAAGACATTGACATTTGGTGTACGTGAAACTCGAAGAAAGACATTGACATCGAGTAAGCGTTCTATTTCCCTTTTTTGCTCTTCTCTTCATTGTCATCCTTCTCACTGTTCCCATTTCCAGACATCATGAAAAAAAATTCTATTGAAGGACTTGTTGATTTTTCTATGTGTTTGGTGTTTTGTTATTTGTATGCTTGTACTACTAGTTCCTTAATTATAAAAGAAGTAAAGTTTATATAATCTAAAGTAAGCTAGATAGTCTTAGAATGCTTTAACGTCTTGATTGAAATAAGAATATTTCATAACTTGATTGGAAATATAAAGCTTATTATTCTGTAAGTTGACTATAATTAGAATTCATCAGTAAGGAAAAAATTGATTTTTAATCTAATTTTTTTAAAACTTGTAAGCTTTTCAGTTTTCCTAGTAAGAAATTTTCGAAACTGTGTATTTTGGATGATCAGTGGTTTAACTTTAGGAGATTTTTTTAATATATATTTACCTTTTGATTAATTCATAACATCTTGTAAGGAAGCATGGTTTCACTTGTTTTCCACTCAACATCATTTCGGAAACAAGCCACTACATCCTCCCGCAGTTGAGAAATAGGTATAAAGCTTCCTACTAAAGAAAGGAAGGATTATAAATAAAACAGTCATAAACCTGACATATCATAGTCCCAAAACTTAATTTTTGTCTCCATATTTTTTTAATAATGATAAATAATGTGTGCAAAGAAATATTGAGAGTTTTTTCAATGAAAATATCATATGAATCATGTTAAATGTACTCATTCACATGAGATATCCGGTAAGTGTGTATAAGCATACACAAGGGAAAAAAATCACACTGTGAAAAAAATTTTACTTGCTTTTTTTTTTTTGATATTCATTTGCTACTCTTCTTTCATTCTTATAGAACATGATATTATGTGGGTCTGACTGTATTTTGTTTTGATATCTGATAAGTATCTCCCATGCCTGTTGTGTTTGTAGTTCAACATCACTGAAAGTTTCTTTATTTAGACATGATAGTACATTTTTTCAGAAGCCAACTACACTCTTATATCTTTTTATAGATATAGCTCGAGGAAGAGGTCGTAGGAAGACCTTTGGTAGGAGTAGTCCTGATATTCATGTAAGCATGCCAACTATTTCCATGACACTATAGTTTCTCCGTAACAAGGTTGTACCCCAACCGCTGAAACATCAGGTCAAAGTAACATCCCAACTATCTCAGAGGCCCCTCCAATTACACCAAAAATAATGTCTTCAAATTAACACAGGTTGGAACTTTCTATAATATTCTCTAGTTTCATAACCAAGTCTTTCAGAAATGATGTTGATCCCAATAGAGTCAATTGGAAAAGTGTTTCAAACAATGTAAAATATGGTTATGTTGGAGAATTTAAGGTATTAATTTTCATCATAGATAAGTTTGGAAAGTGTATTCATACTTGAAGATAGGATATTTATATATTACTTTCAAAATTTATTTCAGAAAAAAATCTATTGGGACGTTTCTATTAGTGAAAGTGAAGTGAAGAGACATTGGTTGGTCAAGGCGGTCTTAAAATATAGAAATTTTATCTCTAAAATAAAATGGGGAGGAGTTAGACCAACTTTTGTACTTGAACATGTTTGGGAAAAATGGACACAACTTTGGGGAAGTGAGGAGTCTATTAAAAAGTTAGAAACAAATGCAAAGAATCGTTGTGGCGGCCATGAAGTTGTTGCTGGGACTCACACAGGTGGCGCTATCTCAATTAGAGAACATCGCAAGAAACTTGTAAGTATATATTTCACAAATTATATAAGTAATATCTTTAGGTTGTCTGATATATACTCTTGTGTCTAAATGCATATTATGCAATAGATATTTTTGTATGAGAAAAGTGATTTTAATTTTCTTTTGTAAGGGCTAGTGAAATGGATCGAGATCCAACACTAAGTGAGTTACATTTGCACGCACATCCATGTGCATGTTCATGATGGAATATGTTTTGTTGGTGAACGCTCTCGGATTATCCATGTAAGTCTAAAACATAGAAAATGCAAAAAGACATTTCTTTTTTAGGTCTATCATAATGGTTAATTTCATTTCTAGTATATGAAGATATGGTTGGTTTATGTTGTTGGAATATATGAAGATATAGTTGGTTTATGTTGTTCGAAGTAGTACTAATACATATAAATCTTGTTGAAAGTATTATTAAGATATATGGTATGTTTATGCTTTTGGAAGTAGTATATGAATATATGGTCGGTTTATGTTGTTTGTTTATTCTTTTTTTTAGAAAAGGGTAACTGATGTTGATTTATGCTGTTGGAAGTAGTATTAAGACATGCAAATGTACTTCTTTTTTATGTTTATCATAATCATCTGCAGATTCTTGCAAAGTAGACTTCATGTAATCTTGGTTCTTGGCATCATCTTTTCTTTTTCATTTCTTTCTCAATCTTCTTCCCTATTTCCCTGTTAGCGCATTGATTAAATTATCAGGAAATGGAACAAACTATAGTGTCACTGTCAAGTAATACAGGAAATATACTACATCATCAAGTTTAGTTTTTCCTTGATCCAGTCAGCTGAAGAAACTAGATGTAAGCTTCTAACTATTTTTGCAATGCATCATATAAGCCTTAATTATTTAATTGTACTTGCATGCACCGTGAAAAGAATGTTATTTGGAGTACAAATACAAAAGTCTCTCCTGTCATTAAATGTTTTTCATGTTGTGGCTCGGAAGTGTACTTACCTTGTGCATCTTCTTCAATAATGAATCAACCATGGATGTGTGTTTATTTTTTACAAGTTCATGAAATTTTGTGAATCAAACTTCATTTTCTCTTTTATTTCTGGGAATGTTTTTAACTTTGAGCACCCTGAAAGAATGAAAACTTCAAGCTTTCCCAATTGAATTCCCTTTGTTAGAATCTTAAATTTCCGTAGTGCTTCTGATTCAGCAAAACTAGCTTTTCAAGATCTCCAATAGAAAAAATTTTATTTCTACCAAACTTATGCATTCTACAAGAACCTTTCATGTGTTTTCCAACCTTTGAGCTAGCAAGCTGAGGCTGCTGCTTAGTTGGTATGACGGAAACTCTTGTTTCATATATACTTTCTAACTTGTTTCTTCATGTGTTTGTTGGGGACATGAATATTTTCTTGAATATTCTGTTGTCACAACTGTAACTTACAGTTTTAATCTAAGCTTAAATGTATTGTAAGTTGGCTAAAGAGTATAACACATTTAGTTAAGCTAAAAGGCTTATGTATGTTTCTGCCTATTCCTTCCATTTTAATTTTATTCCCAATCTTTAATATTTTCTCTTTACAGTAAAAATATGAAGAAATATTACGGGAGATAACAACCTCTCAGTATGATATTGATCAATGTGAAGCATACTACCAAGTTGCCAGGGGAGAAAAGAGGAAAAGAATGTACGGTCTTGGATCTGAAGCAAAAACTTACTAGATGCAGAATAGTTTTGCCTCATCCTCTGTAGCACCTTCAGTTTCACAATCAACATCGACAGGAAATATGAATGTGTTTGTGAAGGAAATGATTCCTTCTCTTACTAATAATTTTCTTTTGATTAATATGGAGCAGGTACAATAAGTGGTTACTCCCATTGACAATCCATCACTTGGGCACCCATGGTGCCCATTGCTACTACTAATGAGGAGGAGGTTGATCCCGTAGTTTCAAGTGATGAGGGTATTTCTTAATTAGTCTTCTATAGCTTTAATTTTTAATGTTGACTGTCTTTTGGAAACGTTCAAATTGTGCTATGACAATAGTTGATAAATGTAAGTTCTCTTAAGAAAGTTGATAGTTTGTTTTTGATGTGTTGCACCGAAAGTATGTGATTTGGAATTTGCTATCTACAACTTTTAAACCCTCTAAATATTATTTTATATGAATATTTGTTATTTTAGAGGTATTTAATAATACTTTAGCAATAAATTAAATGACAATTTGGTCGCTATAAAAAATATTGGTGGCAGATTAGCAACAGAACATTTTAGTGGCAAATATGTTGGCTAAAAATAACATAATATTTTGTGATGGACTAGTGACGGAATTTCTGTAAATTTCGTCGCTAGTTTATTTGAAGTGACAAAATTAATTATGAAATTAGCAACGAACTACATAAGTATAACAGCGAACCAGTCGGTCACTAACGACTGACAACGGATATCATTCGTCTCTAATGCGTCGCTAAATTTGCGACAGATTTATTTTTTCGTCGTTAAGAGATTACTAATAAGAGAAATAGCAACAACCAACAATCCGTCGCAAATCCATCACAAATCCTGTTGAGCGACGAAATAACGTAGATTAGCAACAAATTTCGTCAGTTGCTAAATGCGGTTTTTTTTGTAGTGATATCATGGATCGTAACTCTTGAATTTATAATTTGAATTTAAGAAAAGATTAAGAGTCGAGTTTGAGAGAGTCGTTTGAGTTATTTTGAGAAGTCTTTTACAATCTTTTAAAACTTGTTTTTAAAGCTTGAATACTTGAGAATGAGGATGAGGAGAGTTGAGTTATTTCTTATTTTTTATTTTCATCATCTTTATTCTTATCATTTATAAATTTTCATTTATAAATTATTTCCATATGTATTTAAATCTACGATCATAATTGATGTTATTGTTTTGTAAAATTTTGAACTAGAATTGATTTAAAATGATTTTTCATATATATACTTTCACATTACACTCATAATATAATGTTGGGGTGCTTATAACGTATTAACTTAATATAATTAGTATTAACAATAATATATTAATTATTTATATAAATTAATTTCAAAGTTTTTAATACTAAATTCTAAAATTATTTGTCATAGTTAAGTTATACGTATTTGCTAACGAATAAAATTTTACGCATATTTAGAAAGATTAAAGATATCTAAAGATCCAAAAACTAAAGAAGAAATTTATAGTAAATCAAAGGAGTGGAAGATGATCAATTGTTTTCATCTTTTGATTTTTTTTTCACATTGAAAATAATTTATTTTTATGTGGTATAATATTAATTTGATAATTTATTTTAATGTGGTTTATATTAATTTTATTATATATCTTTTATTTAATTGGTTCAATATTTTGTACATTTCTATTTTCTTAAATTGTATTAGATTAAATGAAAATCGTCTTAGTTTGCAGGATTAAACGAGAGATGGGCGTGCTAAAGAGGTTGCAACATAGTAGAGACAATATTTTTAATACTACAATTTAGATTAATCTATGAAATCATAATTTAATTAATTAGCACAAAGATCAGTTGAAGACATGCTACATATGTTATTAGTCTTCATTATACTAGAAGAAGGAGAAGTTGTTAGAATAATGTGTCTTTGAGAACATACCGGCATGCCACGTAAATTAGGATAAAAAATTGTTAGCATTAGATGTATATAAAATTAAAACATTATATATGATTATGCATGCACTTTTGTTACTAAACAATAATTCGTGTTAGTTATTTTTAAAATTTAATACTATTATATTTTTAAAATATCTACGGGAATGGTTGGATAATTGGTTTATATGGATCCTTCCTGTGTTAAAGTACATAGAAAAATCGCAATGCGCGGGCACATTTTCTAGTATATATAAAAAGGAGAAATATAGAGAAGATGATGTGACACCTCTCTATGACCTCCATTACCAATTATCTTTTTTTCTCCTTTTTGGATTTATTTTAAAATTTAAATGAATTATATTTTACTGTAAAAATAAATTTATTTTCTTATTATAAATAAGTATTTTATTTTAAGGAGGAAAATTTACACCAAACACTCTTCACATTCCAATTTATAATGAGTACAACTCACACCTCTTTAATTTTAACTCTTAATAAAAAAATATTTTTCTTTTCTTTTCTTTCTTTTTCTAATGATAAATTATATGATAATATTTTTGTTATTTTAAGTATTTTTCGCTTTATTATTAAATTATACATCAATATATATTTATATAAACTTCAAAGCTAGATATAGACTGTAACAACCCATAAAAGTTTTTGAACCATGACTCGAACCGTAGTGAGTGAGCTTTTACCATGTAATTTAAATTTTTCTAAGTGTTAAGGACACTAGATGTAGCACCTTGTGTTCCAAAAAAGGATAGAGACAATTCATTCAATTCATTCATAAGCTCTTCTAAGTTAGGTAGGCTACAAGATAGCTAATGAAAGGTATTTGAACCATCTTTTCAAAGCCACCAAGTTTACTAAGTTTCGATGTCGTATGAGTGAGATATGCCCTTTTGAAACCAGACTGTCTAGTTAAGGAAAGTTACCCGAAAATAGTGAGGGGTATTGGTCTTTCCTTACCAAATAATATCTAGTACGTTTTTAGTAAGGTTTTAGGGGTCTAATATGATTATGTTAAGTTTTATAATCCTAATATATGCCTAGGGTTTTATTTGAGCGATCAAGGAGAGAAAAGAGGAGAAAGGAGGAAAGGATCAAGACGTTCGTCGAAGTTTTTGAGTTTTCTAGCGGATTTTCACGACGGGTTTAATCCCTAAGTGCTATGTAAGCTTTCATTGTGTTGGGTTTGTTCACACACACGTCAATCATGTTAATTTCAGCGTTAAATTTGTTCTAGAAAGTTAAAAGTTTGGTGTTCTTGAAATTTGTTTTCTTTCTTAAAATTTGTTTTCGTTCTTGAGTTGAGCTGAGATTGAGAAGTTCTTGAGATTATTGTGTGACTTATAGAGTTTTTTTTGAGTTAGATTCTAGTGTACATGTGTTAGGTATCTGAATCTAAAGAGGAGTTGAGAAAAAAATCGAATTTAAGAAATTGGGGTTAGAAAACAAAGAAGGAACAAGTCGAACAGATCGGGGTACCAGGTCAGCACTCTAGAAAAATTTTCTCCACGCCGCGGACTTGCTTCTCGATAGTGTTTTGTTGATCGTTTCTCAAGTTTAACTATATAAAACACTTCAAAACATCATCAGATCTTTCCTATAACCAATAACATCCGTTAATTCATAAATCACATTCAAGGTAGAATTGATAGTCAAGTCTTGAGTGTTCTTTCGAACATTTTGAGAAAGTCCCTTTGAGTCGTTTTGAGGAGTCTTATACATAATATATAACTTTTGTTTGAATACTCAAGGGAGTATGAGAGTGAGGAGAATGAAATCATGAGTCTAATTTGTCATCACGAGAACCTTCATATCATGAACCATAACTATTAAAGTCATAATTCACATTTAAGAGAGATTTAAGAGTAAAGTTCAAGAAAGTCATTGAGTTCAATTGTGTATCTTTTGAGATCAACTATTGATTCGAGCTACGTTTTGAGAAAGTATTTACGAGAACGAGAAGAGTCGCATACACGAGTTCCAAATCGTTATGTAAACACTTGAGTCAAGTCGTTCATACCCATAATTCTGCATGAACTCCATAAGTTGAGTATCTTTGTGAGAAGTAGTATCTTCAAGTTCTAAGTCTTTGAATATAGAGTTCATAATCCTTTTGAGATTATATTTCAATTTATAGGACTACTACATGTTACCCATGAATCACTTGAGTTGAGTTGCTCATGTCCATAATTCTGCATAAACCCTATAAGTCGAGCAGTGTTAAGATGAACATTATCTTTGAGTCCTTGAGTTACATAGTTCATGCTCATAATTCTGCATGAACCCTCTTCTTGAAATTAGTAGTATCATTGAAGCTCTTGAGTTCCTAGCATTGAGTTCTATCCATGGTTATTGAAAACCTTGAATTGAGTCGTTCACGCACATAATTCGGTATGAACCCTATTTTAAGAAAAAGTTCATTTCTTCTAAAAAAATATATGGGGACTATGTATTCCCAAAGAGTAAAATATTTTCACATTCAAACAAGAAAGGAAACTGAGATTTTCAAAAGAGTCTTTGAGATAGTTGTCAGTAATTAGTAAATGCTTTCACAATTAAGCGAGAGAGGAAACACTGATTTCCAAGAAAGCCTTCAGATTAGTTTTTGAGTAATTATCTCAAACCTCAGAGTAATGTTTTTAAACATATGAGCTAGTGTATTTTTAGAGTAGTATTGATCACCGATATGGGGGAGAGATCAGACAGCTATCATCCCCCATAAACCGTGTGGCCGACATGGTAGAAACTGATCATACTTTTTAGATGATTCCTTAGTGTTTCTTTTGCATAAACTAGTGGATCCACCCTACTAGGTGTAGGACGATTCTGGCAGCGTGAGGTAAAACATCATATCATTACATAGCTCACAATGATGATTTTCAGTTAGAGAACCTCAAATAGTTATATATTGTATTGTTATATACACAAAACTTACTTTGTATTTTTGTCGCGACCAAAAATCACAAATCGTGATAGCACCTATTTTCCCAACCGATTAGTAAGCCAATCCAATACTTTTACCAATTCACTTCATTATATAAAGTAGAAATATAAGTGAAAAATAATATCCAATCACCAAGTAATTTTAAGTATGAAATGCGGGAACCTAAATTACCACACCAAAATTTAGTATCATAAGTATAAGACTTCTAAACTACGATACAAGTCTGGAACTAAATGACAAACCTAGACGAGAGAAATATCCTGTCTAAATACTAAAATAAAATAATAACTTCTAAACACATAAACGGAGGTGTGGGACACTGAACAATCAAATAGCTCACCACAACTCCAAGATAATTCAAAACTAAGCTCTGAAAGCTCCCCGAAATGCACTTGAAACTGAAATCCAATTTGCACCACAAAAGAGTGAAACAAGTATAGCATGAGTACGAAACCATGTGTACCCTGTATATCTCTAGACTGACAACGATGAATTAGTGACATGAGTATATAAGAAAATAATCCCTTGATTTTTCAAGTTCATATCATATTTATCCACCAAGATTTCATCAATAGGGATAATTAAATGTCTCGTATTTTCTAAACACCAATAGAACACACAATTAAGCCAGAATGAAGGATGTAATGAGATGCAATGCAATGCGACACAATGAAATGTTATGTCTGAAATGCACAATACTCTCTCAACCATATATACATGATACTCCTCGAAAATGCATTGAGTTCATGACCCACGGAAAACTCGCGAGGTCTATATACCGACACGGACGATCTCCATGTGCCTGTGCGAATGATCTCAGCGCACTATCATAAAATCAAACAATCCCCAGCACGGACGATCTCCTCGTGCCCAACTTATAATCATAACCTTTCTCTCGCACGGAAGATCTCCACGTGCCCAAATTATTGTCATAATTCGATCTCGACACCGATGATCTCCACGTGTTAGACATTTACTCATACACAATCTCATGTCAATGCGTGTGCACGATATGATATAAAATAAAAGAGATAATGCAACATCTCAAAAAACCAAATATCGTTATGACATATAATCACTTCAATCATCACAATTATACGGTTTCAATAAAGGAACACAGTCACACACAATAAATCAAGTCACTAAATACTTCAGCTAATTCCCATATGCTTTGACATTCTCAATTTACAATATATCATATTATAGTAATAATACTGGTCTTTTATAATATAGGTACTCGTACCAATGCTTGTCACACCATTGGTACGAGACCCCCATCTTTCGTCGTTATCCATTTTCTATTCCATTTTAATATTTAATTAGAAAACCTCGCTCAACGAAGTCTAACAGTCTTAAAAAAACTGGAATACTGAACACATGCCACAAATCCTCAAGAAATTGCATTTCCCTTTCGCAGGGCTTCGAAGTGTTCTCAATCTATCAAATATGCGTTATTCATATGTAACCAAATCGGTAGACACCCATTACTATACTCCTAGCCTAGACTCCAATACCTACCCAAATTGTTTTTGATTCTAGGTCTAAAAGGATAAAATCGGAATTTTAGTAAACAAATATTATATACTCAATGTACCCATAAGACGTAGAGCACAAATTTATAATCAATTTTCAAATGGTCAATTTATACATTCAGCCTCATTTTCCCCTAAATTTCAAACCTAGGGTTAAGTCTCAAATTCTAAAGAAATAAACCTAAGATTCTAGAACTAAACCGAAAACATAAACTAATCAAATATCTTGTTCTTAGAAATCTAACATACGTTGATTTTATCAAAAGGAATCTTCCATGATTATTCTATTATTAAACCTATCATTATGAACAAAGTTATCTGGTTATCATTACTTTATGTCATCCCTCGATTTTGAGAACAAAGAAATTTCAATAATAAAAAAAATAGGTACCACTTCAAAAAGAATCTCAAAAATTATCTAACTAACCCACTAACTATAATATTAATTCTACACCCGATATACATACTCTCTATGTAGAGAAAACATGGTTTACCTGAGCACCGGTCGGCGTTCCTTTGTGAGCCAAATTTTAATCTTCTGTTATAATAATAATTAAAAAAAACTAATAATCTTCTTATAACATATTTTAAAAAGTGGGTTAAGTGCGGTACATGGTATGAATTGAGTTGTGGACTTGGGCCATTAATCACTAACTAAATTTATTTTATAAGATTATCGGTCAATTAAATAACCATAATTATATAAATTGGTCAAATTCCTACTTAATATTTATGGAAAGAGTCTTTCATTATAGAAAAAAGTCTAGTGCTCAAAATGACTTAAGTAGTGGTTACAATTTTCATATACAAGCAGATTTTATCTTGTATCATTGCATACAAACAAAGTTATATTGTATTTTTCAATACATTAAGTTGTTTTCTACTATTTTAAAAACTTTTCACGTATTGTTATTTTATATTGAGTTTCATATCCAGATTAAAGTATACAAAGTAGAGTATCTAGAGTTCAGTATCAAGAGTTAAGTATACAGAGTTGAGTATCTTGAGTTGATTACCCATATCTTATTTTTGAGATTGAGCATTATTTCACTAAGTAGAATATCTTCTAATTGAGTTCAGTCTTATTGAATTGAGTTGACTATCTTATCATTAAGTTGAACCCTATAATCTTTTAGTTGAGTTGAACTATGTTTCTTTGAGTTGAGTTGAGTGAGTTGAGAAGAGGTAAATGTGTTTCTATTCCACCTGTTCAAGCATATGTTATGCTTTATAATTCCCTTTACATGCTCGTACATTCCATGTACTGATCCATTTGTATGCATCATTTCATGATGCAATACAAGTTCTCATGATTCAACATGCGCTTCGTTGATACTTCGTGCAGTTTGATTAAGCTATGGTGAGCCTCTTTTCTTTCAGAGGGTTCCACTTGTACTTTCAGTTATATCTATTGGTAGGATTTTGTGCGTCTTATCTCGACTACCTTCTTTGTCAGTTGAGGCTTCATAGATAGACAATAGAGTTTTAGAAGTCCGTAATTTATTTTGTTAAATATTTTAAAAACTTAAGCTGCATATTATGGCAAGTTGAATATATTATTTTTATTCAAAGTTGTCTATTCGCTGTTCATATTATCTCAAAGTTGAGTATTTGAATTTATTCAGTTTTTAAGCTTTTGCGTGCTTAAGTTAGTCTTCCGCTTAAAGTCAAACATGATGATGATTCGCTTGGGGACCAACAATGATTCTTGAGTATCGACCACGTCCAGGGTGTAAACTCGGATCGTGACATAGACAAAGTAATGTACTACCTTCTATAACTTAGGATACCATTATCTATTTCTCTTTTTTGAGTTTCTAGCTTTATTATTTTTATTAATCAATTATTAAATAATGAAATTTTTTATCATATAATTGCATCTAATATTATCCCTTGAGTTACACAAAAAGCTATACTTATTTACATTCTTTACTTAAGTAACATGTCCCATCAACTTTTCTTCCTAATTTAGTAACGTGTCCCATCAACTTTTCTTCCTAATTTTTAATGCTTAACCAATCTATAACTAACACTTAAATATAGAAATGCTAAATGCTCATTTCTATTTTCTCCAATTTCCTTTTTATCTTAGTAAAAAATTTATTGGCTTTCAATTAATCATTGTCTTTTGATTCTTCATTTTAATTTTTGTTGGTTTTCTTTTCTATTTATTAGATATGTTTGTTATGTTCTGATTTCAAACTAAAGGTTTCGAAAAAATTTTACAACTTTGGCAAGTTTGTTAATCTTTGAAAAAATAATAATTTTAGAGTCGACACTTAGTTTTTAGGAAAAACTTAAGAAAACCTTTTAAAGGGTATTTTTTGAAAAAATATTTAAATTATCATGAAAGAAAATGAAAGGTTCTTAAGTTATTCTAATGAGCTTAAATTGTCTAACTTGAAATAATTTAACAAGCGATAAAAAACAAGAAATATTATTTAAGAAATAACATAATAAATCTGATTAGGATTTTATCTAGTTCAAAGGCAAAACAAACAAAAGTTAGTAAGATCATAGCAAACACACCATATAAATGAGAGAATAGAATTTGGGCTTCCAGGCTCTTGCTGTTGCTGGCGCCTACTTTTCCGACCTTTTAAGTCGGAGAAAATGCTATTATTTAGCACTTTAAGGCTGCTACTACTGTAACAACCATTTTGGTCTTTTTCAGCACTAGAATTTTTTATTGCATAAAAGATTTTTTCGATAAAATTAAATGAGTATTTTGAATTATTAATAACTATAATTATAAAAATAATCAAATAATTTTAATAGTTTAGATAATTGATGGTTAAAGAAAATAATATTAGAATTAGTAGTAAGTGACTTTTACCACTTTCATTATTAATTTTATAATAATTAGGATGTACAAATTTTGAGGAAATAATTAAAACAAAAAGGGAGAGGAGGAGAATAACGATGCGGCACAACCTGGAGGCTACCATCGCTTCAGGTAATTGATACTTATATAACTAAACTTCCATTCTCTGTTAATTTATAGAATATAAGACTAAATTAATAATAATAATAATAATAATAATAATATTATTATTATTATTATTATTATTATTATTATAATTATTATATATGTTTGCTGGAAATTAATGAATTGAGGAACTAAAATCTTATTATAACGTTACATTAATTACAAAAATTGAACTTACAATTTATGACAACTTTTGGACTGATTCTCCTATTTTATTGTTAATAATTGGCAAAAGATAATTATGGCATAGTGTTGGCCAAGAATTTAGAAGTTAATGAATATAATATGTTGGTCTAGGAAATGATTATTTCAGAAAATTGAGGTTACACTGAATTGATAATATTAGTTGGTTGTTTTGTTAGTGTAACGTAATAAAAATGGATTTTAACGTTGTTTAGTCATTCACGTGGGTTTGAGTTTTTCGCATTATCTTAGTACCTCTTAATGGCCAGTTAATTATTGACAGTGGACTAATTCATTACATACATATAGTATATCGAATGAATAGAGTCACATGAAAGTGAGGGTCTACAAATTACACACAATTTTAGAATCTCGTTATAGATCAAGTTTTGAAATATAGAACTAGGTAATTAAATGTTAGATGTATCAAATTAATTAAATTCCATTAAAATTAAGCAAATTAGAGGAATTAAGACATATCCTTAGACTTGAACGTTAGAAAATTTACTATAGGATTGGATGGGTTGTTGAATCTAGCCCATACATGTATAGTAATATGGGTTTCAATAGACTCGTTTACTTACAAATTATGCATACTAGGTAGATTGAAAACGTTCGGAGGCATTGAGGAAAGGAAAAGTATTGAAGAAATAATTTACCTGACTTCGGTTCTTTGGCAGAGGTAGGTTATGTTTTATTCTATTTGATAGATAACTCTTAATAGTGATTGATATGCATTGAATGATACTGTGAAGTTCTCTATATACTTTATTTTGTGATTGTGTAGCTTGGATGTGTGGTTTGTGATTGGTCTAAAATTCTGAGACCGTGAATTTTATGATCTTGAACCCTCTTTATCGAAGTGAATCCTTAAATAAAGAAGGCTTGATGAAATATTATCAATGAATTTAAAGTGGTGATAATAAATGATAAATTAACGGTATAATTGGATCGGAGTGTCACGTTTTGACAATATATTCTTGGATCAGAGTGTCACGTTCTGACACGATATTCTTGAATCGGAGTGTCCGTTCTGACACGGTATTCTTAGATCGGAGTGTCACATTTCGACACACTATTCTTGGTTCGGAGTGTCACGTTCCGACACACTATTCTTAGTTCAGAGTGTCACATTCCGACACAGTAACATTAAAGGAAAAAGATATGGAATTAACTTAATGTACCCAATCTCAAAGAACCCATTTCTCAAATGAGCCTGATATGGAGGCATGAGTCCTCATGAGTATGCTTGATATGTGATTGATTATGTAGTCGCTTGTTTATGTTGTTTGTTGTTTACCACCTTTAAGTGTCCTACTGAGCCCTACTTGTGTTTTTCTTTGTTTTCCTTTTATGGCGTGCAGCAAGGGTACCATCGACTTTGAATCGCCCTCAGCTCTAGCTAGTCTCAACATATCAGATTCAAGGGTAAGCTATTCATTCAAGCTTGGGTTGGATTCTCTCGGTCATGACCTGATGTCCTTAGTTTTTTGACATATACTATTTTTATTTTCTTTTGGTGTTTGTAATATTCTTAGACTTAGTATTTGAAGATTAGATGTCCTTGCTCTGATGACTTTCAGATTTTGGGGGATAATATGTAACAGACTTTAGAGGTTTATCTGATTGGTTACTTTAATAAGTTTTGGAACTTTCACATTATTTTGTTATTCGTAGTTGGATTATTGGTATATGTTGGAGTTTGGATTTCTTGGTTCGCCTATCTCGGAGGTTAACTGTGGTAGCCACTCACGACTCGATTTGGATCATGACAACTACCCTGCTAATACTGCTGCTATATTCATTATGGGTTTCAACCCAATTTTTCTCTTCAATATTTCAGCCTTTTGAGGCTGTTGCAACTCTACTTTAGCTGGTGTCATTTTCAGACTTCTCAAGTTCAAGAAAATGCTATTCTTTTAGTCCTTCAGGCTACTTCTGCTGCTTTCTTCTTGGGTGTTTAACCCAATAATATTAGTTTCCTTTCAATCAGCTTAAAGGAGATTGACTCAAAGAGAAATGAATGCAAAGAATGGGAGTATTATCAAGAACAACAAACTAACATCTTAATGGCTTACATGTTTGTATTGTCTAAATGAGATATTATGATCTGACTTGTTGTGTGTCTGTATGCTATTAAACAAAGATATTTCAAAAGTGACATAATGCATGCTTTTCCTACCAATTTTTCCCTTTAAACATGTTTTTGCATGGTCATCATACTTAATGCTTAATTGTGCTAACACTATCTTGTTCTTATTTTTACTACAAGTGTAGATTGAGATAGCTAGTGGATTCCCTAGTTGAAGGATTGGATTGTTATTCCTCCAGGACTTGGTATGTCCTCATGGATTCGAGGACTAAGAACTCTTATGTTTTATTTTTATGTAATAGAAATTTTTGTATTTCTTTTGATTTTAAAAGGACGTGTCCTTATAATGTTTAAGATTGTGTCTAAGATGACCATGTGAGACTTAGTATTTCCATTGCTTTATAAATGAGTCTTTGAATGTTCATTTTATAAATAAAAGTTTTAATTTCGCACTATTTTTATTACCTATGTAATGAATGAATGCTAAGAGCCTTGTAAAAGACCCCCTCGGAGACAAGTACGCCATGCCACTACTGTAACACCTCGCAACTAGAAAGAAATAGAAAGGAGTTAAAATCGGAAAATACTTATTTTTGGAAAGTATTAGAAAAAAATCTGGACATTTAAGTAAGTTGAAAATTGAGCTTTTGGTCAAATTCAAACGATCATGACTTCTATTTCAGGATGAGTTAGAGGTACTTCCAGATACAGTTGTAAATATCTTGGAATGATCTTTCCAACGCTGCCAAGTTTGCGCGATTTCCACTTCGTATGAGTGAGTTATGCCCTTTTGAAGTTGGACTGTCGGATTAAGGAAATGTCCAAATCCGGGATTTTAAAGAGTATTTTAGTCTTTTCACTACCCTATTATTTTATTCTGATTTTTAGGAGTATAAAATGGGTCAAGACTAAACTTAATCAGTTTTAGAAAATCAGAATTCTTTCATACTAGGGCTAAGGAGAAAGGAGAAGAGAAAAGAAGAAGGAAAAAGGGGAGATTTCATCAAGATCGATCAAGAAGCTTGGTATTTTTGGCAAGGATTTGCTTCGATCAGGTATGTGAGTCTCTCATAACATTGGGATCGTTCTACCATGTATCAAACATGTTAATTTTAGTTAGGATTCGTCTTAAAAGAGTTTCAATACTGACGATTTTGATACCCTTTCTTGAATTCATGTGTTGTTACTGAATTATCTTGGATTGTGAAGTTTTTGAATCAGTTACTTCACATTATAGGGTCGTTTCGGATTCGGTTCTTAGTTACATTTTAAGGATATCTTATTTTAAGAGAAATTGAGAAAAGGAATCAAAGTTAGGCAAATTGGGGTTAGAAAACGAAGAAGAAATTTCAAAGGGCGAAATTTTAAGGTGGTCGCGTGTCACGTGCCTAGTGCCAGTTTTGAAAATTTCAGCTTCACATCGAGGAGCTGAAACGAGGTGTTCTGAATCAAAGGACATTTTCGGAACAAGAATTTGGAATTGCCTCCGCGTCGCGGACCCACCTCGAAGTATTAATTTTTGGGTTTTCCCCATGTTTAACTATCTAGAATCATTCCTAAACATAATGAGAACTTTCCAAACACAAATCTTGATCCTTGAATCCATAATTCAATTGAAGGATCAGTTAAGAGTCAAAGTCAAGAGAAGTTAAGAAATAAAGTCAAGAGAAATCAAGAGTCAAATAAATAAGTCATTTCATGTTTTCATAAGTCTTTTACAAATGTTTTAACTTTGTTTTAAGACTTAAGTTTTGAGTTCAATAAAGAGTGAAGTTAGAGTTATTTATTCAATGAAGTATATGGGTACTGTGGATTCCCAAAGAGGTTTAAAAGAAATGTTTTCACATTTATACAAGAATGGAAACTGAGATTTCCAAAGGCCTTCGGGCTACTTTTCAGAAAAGAGTAATAGCTTTCTAAATTGCGCAAGCAGAGAAACAGAGATTTCCAAGATAACCTTTGAGCTAATTTTTTGAGCACTAATCTCAAACCCTCTAAGTAAGTATGTTTTAAAAACATGAGATCCATATATTTTGGGAGTAGTATTGAGCACCGATATGGACGAGAGTTCAGACAACTCACAGCCCGCATAAACCATGTAGCCATCATGGTTAGAATAGGGTCATACTTTTTTGATTAACCCTTTTCATAGTAGATTAGTGTATCCATTAGGCAGTTCAGGTGTTATACCTTTGGTCGAGTATAGGATGTGCTTGCAGTGTGAGATAGATCGTTGTATCATCACTATACTTCTTATGTAATGGTTTTCGATTAGAGAAACTCCCACAAAAGCTATTGTATTTTTATGTACAAAGTTTATTTATATTTTTAAATAAATCTAAGAGTTAATTGTATCTTTGCATACATACAAAGTTTATAGCATGTTTTACAACAATTATTATTTATATTGCACTTGTTTTTAAATTGCTTTATATTAAATAAGTCAGTTATACTAAGTTGAGTTGAGCCAGGTAAGTTCTTTCATTTTTTTCTGATTCATTCTAGCCTATGTTGTTTAGCATTCCAACTCGCATACTCGTACTTTCAATGTATTGATACCATTTGGCTTACATTGTATTATGACGGAGACGTAGGCAACGAGGTTCGGCATCCAGCGCACCATTGATCCAATTAATCACTCCATAGTCGGTTGATGAGCCTCTTTGCATTCCATAGGACATCTTTATTGCTTTCTAGTTAGTTTTTAGGATGTTGTGGGGTTTGTCCCAACATTCATCTGATTCATGTTAGAGGCTTTATAGATAGTTAGTAGTTTAGTAGTCTTTGCATTATCATTCTTATGTTAAAGACTTGGATTGCCATTTTTGCCAAGTTGTATGTTCATGTCTTTAAAACATTCTCAGTTATTTCATTATTCAGTTCAATTAAGTTCTGTGATCATTATGAGTGTTATTGTTATCTTTCGCTGAGTTAACTAAGCTAGGCCAAGGGTCCGCTCGAGGACAACAATAGTCATGGAGTACCGGCCATGTCCAGGGTATAGGCTTGGGGCGTGACAACAACCTAGGGGGGCTCTCGGATCATATCAGTGGGAGAATCAACACTACAATCCATAACATTTAACTAAAAAAATGAGGTTCCCATAAACTTCTACAAGAGTCTCAAGAACTAAACTAAAAAATGCAAAAGAAAATAACACCTAGAACATGAAGTCTATGTACCAAAACATCTGAAGTATAACCCAAGTCTAAACAAGAAGGGATGTAACCCAAATCTAATGAACTAAAACTAACAAAAACAAATGTCTAAGTTTGAAAATAGTGGACATAGGCGAAAGAGAATTACATGGCAGCTCCAAAATGCTAACTCACCCTTGAATTCGAAGTTGACGATCGCAAATATTTTAAGCGAAGTCTATCAATAACTGCTTGGAGATGTCCTGTACTAAAAAAAAAGAGCAAGTGCAAAATCAGTACACAACCACCGTGAACTGGTGAAATCACGCGGCTATCCCACTAAGTGCAGCATAAACAAGTTAATAGAACAATATAACCATGCAATTTATCGAATATATACAATATTGAATGTCATATATTTTAACAATATACATTTATCACAAGTAGTTGGTCATCTCATGAAACTCAAACCTAAACTGTTAGTGTACCGGAACATGGTATACGATCCCATAATTATGCCAAAACGTGATAATCTGATCCCATTTTATGTCGGAACCCGACAATGTGATCCATGTTAGTTATGATGGAACGTGGCAATCCGATCCATATACACACCATAGTCACAATCACAAGTAAACTCTCAAGTCATACAATCAAGAGTGATTCATTTCATATAATTATTCATCTATCTCATTTTCAACAAGTGTGAATCAACAATGAAACATTCAAATACTTACAAGCATCATAATGAAACAAAAAACAAGAGTATATCACACAATCATAGAATCACAACCATCACTTACCTCGAAACAAGTTTGAAACTCTATGAAACTTGGTCCTTCCCTTTTCGAATTTGTTCTACTTGTTCTTAGTCTACAAACAATCATAATAACACGGGAATCAATAAACAATCACCAATTACCCGAAACTATAACAATTCTATGAACCCCAGATCATTTCCATGATCCACAAGTATCAAATTTAGGGTTGTTTCCATCATAGAATCTATAACACAACCATTCCTCATCAATATTAACTCATTCTATTACATTTTACAGATCAAAATAGATTTGGAGAGTGAAAAACTTACCTTTACCTCAAAAATGGTGAAAAATGAGTAGGAGTTGCCTGGGGTTCGTTCCATAGCTCTAAAATTAAAAAGTGACAAATAAGGTCTTTTAGGGGTTTATTAAAAACATTGAGTCGTGTCTCACCCGCCACAGCAGCAGAAGTGTCCCCGCTACACCGATAGAAACCAGCACCAAAGCGGCAAAAACTAAACAAATAACTATACAAAGAATTTTGAAATCCCATATCACAACATACATCTAACCCACGATGCTCAGTAAATACCCTTTACGCTAAGATCGATTTTGATAGTTCTACTCACCCAAATTCAATTTGTAAATTCGTATGGATTCTTTAACAAGTTATCTAACTACTCAAGCGATCAAACTCATAAATGATTTCCCTACACCTCAATGACTATAATTTCATCCAAATCTGGAATAGGTTGGGAAAGGTTTTCCGACCCCAAATTTCTTCCTGTTGGTTTTTCTATAACAACGGAATCCGAACGTTACATGACTTAAGGGGAAAAATGAAGCATAATTACAGATTATTTTTACTGGATTTTTTTTACTTTGACTTGTATTAGTGACTTAGCTACTTTGCTAGAACTTTTTAAATTTTGGTTTGTATAAATATGTAGCTAAATGTATATGCTAATCATTTGATCCTTTAATATTGTTCTTTTTCTTTGTTATGAAGCACAATTAATATAATTATCCTATTTCAACAACAAAATATTTTTATGATGATTAGGAATTTCATTTTTATTATACTTGCAAAAAATTAATTGAAAATAAAAAAATATTAGTTTCATGATGCCTTTTTTTTTGCATACGTACCAATCTGTTTTCGTCACCGTTCTTTTTGTTTGAAATGTATTTATAATTTTTATGCGATCACCAATTATTATTATTATTGTTATTATTATCATTATTATCATCATCATTATTATTATTATTATTATTATTATTATTATTATTATTATTTTGTTATTTTTTTTTTTACACTTTATTTTCATTTATTTATTTTATAAATAAAATCAATGCATAAGTTTTAATACACTTAATGTCTAATAAAATTATACATTTGAATTATTTTTAACTCACATCTCTTCATGTTACTTGTAACTTCTACTATTAAATATTATTCATAGCTTTTGTATATTTTATTTTTCATAATTCTTATAAATAATTTATTACTGTTTAAAAAATTATAATAAACAAAATGTAATAATAAAGACATAATAAAATATTTTATTTTATTTTACTAACAATAAAGGCATTACTGTATGGAAACAATGAATGTAACATAATAAGAAAAATATATAAATATTTAAAGTGACCTTTTCACTAAAAATAATATAAAATTATAAACAAGTGAGTGTGGTAAAAATTAAACCTGGTTGATGATAGAATATCGTGTTGCGGATAACTTCTTAAAGGAAAACAATTAATTGTTAAAGAAGATTTTATAGTGTGTTGAATCAAGAAGAAGAAGAACGTGGATCATCATTTTATGGATGCAAAAGATGGATATGTTGTGGGGTTATTGATCCTATATTGTTTCTTGAACCTAACCACAATAACGACTACTCGACAATGGAATTAGATCAAGTTAGGGTTGGTGAGGCTAAAACATTGGAATATGATGTTCAAAAAGTAGTATAATGGAGAATAGAGAGACAACGTTCGAATTAGAAGAAGGCGATAGAGTTGATGATATTAGAAGTGAGGAAGATATATGTAGAATGTCGGAGGACATCCTTGACGTTGATATTCCTGAAGGAATTGATGATATTAAAAGTGAGGAAGATATGCATAGCACGTTCGAGGACATCATTGTTGATATTCCTGATAATTGGTTGGATATATATATACATATATATATATATATATATATATATATATATATGTATGTATATATATATATATGTATATATATATATATATGTATATATATATATATATGTATGTATATATATATATATGTATGTATATATATATATACATATATATAAATATACAGATATATATATATATACATATATATATATATATATATATATATATATATATATATATACACACACACACACACATAATGTCGATATTCTGATAATTAATATTTCATGAATTGTGCTAACCTGTTTTCACATTTCTTTTCGTATGCATGTGTATGTTGTCGTTTAATCCTAGCTAGCTCCATATAATTAGTGGCTACGACGAATTAAAGAAGTGATATAGCGTTTAGTTTTATCGATCTGGAGATTTGTTTATCATTTATGCACTTTGGCGTGGGCCAAATGTTCTTATTTCTGGATGTGTTGGAAGAGAACCTTTTCAATTATTGAACATTATAATGGATAGTAGGGAATCATAATACTGACACCAATCGTCTAGACAAATATTTATTAGTTGTGTCTCAAAAGAAATTGTGATTATAATGAGCAACAAAGTTGTTAATATTTTTCTAGCAATGGTATAGCCATAAAGGTTGATAGAAGGGTATGTTTAGCCCAACAGGTGAATGCACAATATATCTAAAGATATTTGTAGCACTTTCTGTTTATTAAATTACCTCATTTTAAACTAATTAACTGAAATTTGTTCAGTGAAGCAACTATGTACGTATTATACTTCTGAAAATATTAATGGCGCAAGAGTCAAGACTACGACAAAAAATAGTTAATATCATACTATTAGAAATATCAAAACTGATGCCAGTATGGTGTCTAATTAAGTGATATGCAAACATTAACTGATTTTAGACATCCAAAAAATATAGGATATGTTTTAGTTTTGACATATAACATGAGTATTTCATAATTTTGCACATGTAAAATTCTAAGTCATAGTTTGATTTATAATAGCTAATATTCTGAATTTAAAAAACAATAACAAAGGGTGCTATTGAGGAACTTGAGAAAATTGTGTAATGTTAGTTGTTGCGTCCAAATCGCACGCAAGTGCACGTGGTCATTAAAGTGGTAAAGAATAAATAAGATTCTCTTAGCTCGTTCGGAAGGATATTATAATTCAATCATCAAAGGCTGTTTATGTCTCTAGCATGAACACTTGATGAAATCTGGAGGGAAGTGGGGTAAATGGACAAAGATCTCTACGTACTTGTCCAGGACTAGTGAAATCTTTGGCCTGCGTGCCTGGGAGCAGCTCAAATAAAGAAAAGTCTGGTCCGATATGAATTCAGGCTGGGCTGTTTGTTTTCTTTTCCTATCTAATATTTTCAATCCAAGCCTTTCTTTTTCTGTCCCCGCCCCGGCATAGCGCTTCGCTTTCGGTTCTTCGGAAGAATCAACTTATGTCTCCCTTCTTCATTGATTTGGGGGTAAAGGGAACTTGTAGGTGAGGGAAAGGCTAGGATTTTCTTACGCTAATTCTTCTCTTATTATATTTACTAGATTTACTATTGCACTGAGCCCTATTCTATCTGGCAGAGCAGAGTGAGTGCCACTGGCAGTTTAATTTGTTTGTATGTATCTGCTCTACCCCCACCTACTCTCCTCCTTTAGTACGTACTATTAGACTCTTTCGAGTCTAACATTCGTACCCAAGGGACTTCAAATCAGAGAATAAAAATTTACAATGACTATCTAAATTCACTCAAATATTCATTAAATTGAGAAATTTGTTTAAACTACTACTTCAACCTTAACAAGAATTAGCTACTATAAGTAAATGATTTCAACAATGTAACTTCATAAGTTTGAAAGACATCCAGGGTTGTAGCATAACTAGAATTCCAGTTCAATGTGTTTCTATTCCAAGGTTCAAAAGGTTAACTCATTGTGGATTGACAAGGTTCATTTTACGATCATAATCTTCCGACCTCTAATAGCCTACCATTATTGACAACCTTACTACATTGTCGAGCGGGGTTAGGTATGAACCAATAAAAGTGCACTAAATATTTTTTTTCTTGCATTTCAACCAAATGTGGTGCATAGGTATAAAACTATCCTACCCACAAAACAATCTATATTTCACTCTAGAATGAACGCACATCTTGCATTCTTTGGTCTATCCCTCTATTCATATTCCGAGTTCAAGAGTGGACACTAAATCTATTCTAATGTTGATCAAACACTAAAATAATGAAATGAGGACGCAAACATAAAATAAACAACAACGCTTCTCACATAAGAAACAAATTCACATTAAACCATCATTCATATCGACAACCCTAGAACAAGGGATTATAGCTACTCATAATACAAAATAACAAGATGGAATGTATTAGAATCATATAAGTCTTTACCAAGATGAAGAAGGAGAAGAAGAAAAACACTAGAATTTAGTACAAAAACCGTATTTTGCCTCAGCTCTCATTTTTTAGAAAGTGTAATGTGCAATAAGAAACACTTAAACTATTTATTGTCCAAAATAAACACGTGGGACGTGGATGTGTTCCCTAGCTCAATTCTTCTCTTGAAAGGGATGACCCCAACGACGCGACTCTATCACGGACTCCCCTGTTATGGGGAGTTCCTTTTCTGCATGGATGAACTGCCTCCGCGACGCGCCCACATCACGAACTACCCTGGTTTAGGGAGTGCCTTCACGGCTTTGGGGGAGTGCCTCCGCGATGCGGGTGTGCTTCTTGCAAGTGCAATTTTCAGCTTTTTAGTTCTTCTTTTTCGCCACTTCTTCTTCTGCTTTCTGACCTTTGATCCGATGCTCAAATTCATCTCCTTTTTCAATGATATTTGGCCTGAAACATCTAATCATATTAGTTAGAAGATGAGAAATCAAAATGACTCTAAATACTTGACTTAGTAACCAAAAATTTTTCAATCGGCTATATATATGGGATAAAAATTGTTGTTAGGCATATAAATATGCCTAAAATCACCACCCCACACTTATAACTTTGTTAATCCTCAAACACTTTCACACTTATAGACATCCTACGACTCTACTACTACACCTACAAACCTTTCAGCTTCGGTCATAACAACTACATTAGCTAAATGACAACATAACATTACTTTGCATTACTAAGGATCGCTCTAGTAAAACACTCTAACCTCATTAACATACTCTTTTATACAGCAAAATTGTGTGCAGCCATTGACCCACAAATATATCAACTTTCATATCTCATCAAACATGTGCCCTCTCTACAATTGAACACCCAAATTCACTTCAAATGGATGTTTTCACCAAAAATGGGTGCGGAAAACACTTTATGCTCACACTCACAAAAGAATTCCCTTTCTACAACCAACAAATCATAGGATTGCCCTTAGTGTATCAGTGCTTTTTGAAGATTCGGCATTTAAAAATCAATTCGGTCTCTTAAGGGTTTAATGCAGGCTAGAGGATAGGTAGGAAACATTTCGGGAATAAGAGTAGTGGCTATTTCCCAAGCGTTTTAGTGCTAACGCTGCAATTTCAAATGCTCATCTAATAACGCCATCTTATGCTCTTTTCCTAGGAACCATTTTGGTCCCTTTTACAAGCTTACCTCTTTACACCATTTTCCTTCTAAAATTAGCCATTAGCCCCAACTATTTTAATTTTCTTTTAATCTTAGACATCAATACATGTCTAAAGCTTTTCATATATGTTCCTTTATTATTATTTTTCCATTTTTTTACTTCACACAAAAGCACTTCTATTGGGGTACCTACTTAACTTCCGCTTCCGTCTTTATTGCTCGCACAAAACGCTTAGGATCTTTTGGATCAATGTTCTAGGCGAAAGAAACAACTGTATAAGATTCATAATAGGTTACCTAAGAAATAGTTCAAGGCTCAAGGGGGATAAGTAGGGGTACACATTAAGGTGGGTAGAGGAAAGCATAAACAGGCCTGCCAAATAAAATGCCTATATCACTTCTCAAATTCCTAATCCTCTTATTTTTCGTTAAAAAACACACAGAACAAGTTCTAAACCTTAATCAATAGCAGGGAATTCATGATTTCTATATACTTGGCACACATTCAACTTGAAACTGATAATTGAATAGTGCTTCTCAATTATTGAAACACTTTGTTTCAAGAACAACCGCAACAGAAGAGTCATATTAATTAGACTAGACGTCTCCACACAGAGTTACCCATGTTTTCAATTGTTAGTCTATTCCACCGAAATTGTGTCACCTCATCCAAAAAGCAAAAACCCTAAAGACTCAATTGACGAAACCAACACTTAAGATGGTTATCATCCATCTATCATCGGGTGGCTTGACTCAACTATGACACCAGACTCGATCCTAAGAAGCAAAATCATTTTTAAATACGATTCAACATGACTGTCTTTGGCTAAGAATCAAAAAACAACTACCAAAGAACCCCAAAAAAATAGCACACAAAACACAAAAAGCAACTACAATAACAAAATAAAAGCTATGTACACAAATATAACCTCTCACCCCACACTTAGAATTTAGCACTGTCCTAGTGAAACAAGTTTCAACGAGAAAAAGAAAAAAAGGTGAAGTGGGCTTCCTTGATTAGGTATCCATATCAGCGTCACCGCCACTTTCTTCTAGGGATAACATGTCGCCCTCCTCATCAGCAAAATCGGAGTCACTATCTGATGGGTTTGCCTTTTCCTCTCATCTGTTGGGACATCATCATAAACTTGCTCATAGTATTCAAGACCTAGTCCTAGCATGGCCATCACATGTTCATTCGGGGGTACTTTGCCGCTACCTCGTTCAACTATCCCTGAGAGGAAGCTCGACATCCATTTTTATGACGTAGCATCTCCAGACCGTACATACGGGTTGTGATCATGTCGTTCTTGTTATTGTGCTCCACTATAGAGAGTGTGGGTCCATTTGCAGATTCCAGCCCATTCTCTTGGTGACATCGAGAGGTGTGGTGAAGAGGGGTGCCATGTAATCCACAGTCTCTTCTAGGACACCAACTTTCCTGCACAATCGAATGATTAGTCTGCTAAAAGCATACCTTCTCCCTCAGTGAACTCTTGATTTCAGCAATACCCCTGTGTTGATAAGTAACATTGTCATCAGTGCATACACTAAGCAGGCTCGGTCATGTGTCACCTCCATATAGTGCAGCCCTGGTATCAAACAATTCATGACAATCTTCAACCACACCTTGACCTCTCTATTCATGTAGGCATAGGGGTAGGACTGATGATATGAATGATGCCCATGCCAAATCCACTTTGATATGGATTGAGACCACAGAGAGTATGCCAATTGCCTGATACGGGGGACTGATGTTGATTCATGTGAGAACATCGGATGGAGCATCAACAGTCCCTAAGAGTTGGTTTAACATTGTCGGGGTCAAAGGAACTTCCACACCCCTCATTGAACATAATGAGAACGAGAATTTGTCTTCCAATTTGCATAAAATTCTCGAATGATGCTGACATTGCACTCAGAAGGATCCTGAAATATGAAACTCATGTGCAATTCGAGAAGACGACGCCTGATATTTCAAAAGTCCCTCTCAAAATTCTCATCCTCAAGGACCACATCGGAGAATTAATTGGCTTCAGTGTGGGACTTGTACCACTTCGAGCCTTTTGGTACGACATCCTTGTCCCTAAACCGCTGAGTTTTTCCCCTCGGTACTGATGGTGCCGGGGTAATTGTTGGGTTTTATTTGCCCTAATTTCTTACCATAAATAAGTTTTCCTTTTAGGAAAAGGTTTTGAATTGACTAATCCTTTTCTTGTAGGAAAAGGTTTAGGACTCTATAAATAGAGGCAATTCCTTCTAACTTAATCAGCATTCACAATGTAGTCTTAAGGGATTTGAGAGTTGTGGTTAGAGGGAGAATTTGTGGGTCACAAGATTGATACGTTATCACTTGTGTGAACCTCCCATGTATTCTGAGTGAATTGGTTGAGGTTGTTCCCTCTGTATTTTGTACTCTCATATTTATAGTGGATTGCTCATCTCCTTTGTGGACGTAGGTCGATTGACCGAACCTGCTTATTTTCGGTCCTAACAAGTGGTATCAGAGCCAGATTCAATGATGGAGTCAGGTTTAATGGTTCGATAATCGATGATTGAACAAGGTTAGAAGGAGGTGTTCATCTTGGCGGGTGTAGTTCTAGCCGCAACCTTTTTTGACAGTAATGAAGATTTTTGTTGGAGAAATTGTTTCAGAGAGGTTCTCTGTGTTGAGACATAAATTTTGCAAAGGAGATTATGGAGAGGAGAAGCAAGTTGTTGAAGATTAAGTGAAGAAGGTGGACAAATTTATTTTGTTAGAAATTCAGGCAAAGGGGGAGATTTGTTGGGTTTTATTTGCCCTAATTTCTTACCATAAATAAGTTTTCCTTTTAGGAAAAGGTTTTGGATTGACTAATCCTTTTCTTGTAGGAAAAGGTTTAGGACTCTATAAATAGAGGAATGTTCCTTCTAACTTAATCAGCATTCACAATGTAGTCTTAAGGACTTTGAGAGTTTTGGTTAGGGGGAGAATTTGTGGGTCACAAGCTTGATACGTTATCACTTGTGTAAACCTCCCATGTATTCCGAGTGAATTGGTTGAGGTTGTTTCTCTCTGTATTTTGTACTCTCATATTTATAGTGGATTGCTCATCTCCTTTGTGGACGTAGGTCGATTGACCGAACCACGTTAAATCTTTGTGTCTTTTGGTATATTTCTCATTGTCTTCTTACTCGTGGTCTTTCAAGGTTTGCTTTGCTAGCTTCCGCGTTTACACCTGCTTATTTTCGGTCCTAACAGTAATTGTGGTGCTAGTCCTAAATCTCTTGCGACTTCTAGACGCCAACGCCTTGCCTAAACTTTTTGAACTCGACATGGAAACCTATAAGCAAACATTCTACAAATCAATCACGGGGATTCAATGAGGGAAGGGCACCCTACACTCATGCTTGAGCATGGTTGCATAATAACAAGGTACTCTAAGTTCCCCAACTGTTTATAGCATACAAATCCCAACATTCTTCCCTATTTAAACATCTAAACCCAAACCCTAGTGGTTTTACTCAAGAATTCGAACCACACTTTAATCTACTAGTTTAAGCACTTGAATTAGCCCCCCACATTAACACACATGAAGTTTAAACACCCAACTTGCAAGCCCACAAGATTCAAAAGTGTATGACAACATCTTTTAAAATGAGTAATCTAGGTTTCCATACATGCAATCACATATTTGAGTTCAAAATCTTCAAGCATTCAACCTATAAAGCCCATTCTCAAATGGAAACTACTCACACTGATCCACATCACAAACCACAACAAAAACATCATGAATCTTCTTCAATTTAGTCACAAACTAAGAAAAAGAGAGTAACAACATACCTTGAGTAGTAAAAGGAGGAAGAATTGAAGAACTTTCAAGGAAATCTTCAATCTACGCAAGGCAGACTTGATTTATGGAAGGGGAAGGGTTGCTTTGCGGAGAAAAATCGCAAGGATGAAAAAAAACTAAGCGAAACCGTCAAATATGGGGGTTAAAAGGGGATGAGGGGTCGGGTTTTGTCCAATTAGTTGTGTAAAATCCAACTTTTTAATTACCTAGTTCTGAAAATGTACCAGGTCCGCGATGCAAAGCTGTCGTGGACAAGCCTTGTGAAATTAATTTTTTAACACTCGGAGAAAGTTGTGAAGCGAAGGATCAAGACGTGATGCGCTTTGGTCGCGGACTCCCCTGGAAACTTCTCTTGTGAAATTAAATTCACAGAAATTGGTCCGCGACGCGGAGATGCCGTGGACTTGACTTGGGACTTTTTGTCCTTAAGAATCTGGCCATCCCCACTTGTTGATGTTCATGACACGCTTAGGTTGAGGACTCCCTTATTTACCCCCTCACAAATTTATCTTTTGTACGAGCACTTGAGGGAACACGTCCGTGATGCGGTGAGGTCGCAGACTCACTTGTGCTTCATTGTGTTTTGCAAATTGAACATAAACACACAAATCCAAATATAATCCTTAATTAAAATTAAATTTAAGCTACCATATTAAAACAAAATACAATGCCAAAAGATTTAAAAACACCCCGCCTCAGGTTGCCTCCCGAGTAGCGCCTAATTTAACATCGCGACACGACTCAGCTTCCCCTCATTCATTGCTCAACTCCAAAGTTTTGACTTCTCGATGAAAATCTTGTCACCAAAATAATGTTTCACCCTTTGTCCATTCACAATGAACGTGGATTTCTTCCCTTCATTCCAGAACTCCACAGCGCCATGGTTTGTCATACGTACCACCTCAAAATCTCCACTCTATTTTGACTTCAACTTGCCTGGAAACAACCTTGATCGGGATTTAAACAGCAATACCATTTGTGCAGGCTCAAAAAGTAGAGCCACAATGTGCTTGTCATGCCATCGTTTGATTTTCTCCTTGTAGAACTTGGCATTTTCATAGGCATGGTGCCGTAATTTTTCCCACTCATGTAGCTGATCCATCCTTTTCATGCCGGCTAATTCGGGATCCAGGTTCAACTTATTCACTGCCTAGTAAGCCTGATGTTCTAGTTCAGCTGGGTGGTGACACTTTTTACCAAAAACTAAGTGATAGAAAGAATTACCGATTGGTGTTTTGTAAGCGGTCCTATACGCCAATAGTGCATCAAGATTCATTGCCCAATCCTTTCGTTGTGCATTCACCAATTTTTGTAAAATCTGCTTCACTTCTCGATTGGACCCTTCTACCTGACCACTGGTTTGAGGGTGGTATGTCGTAGCTACCTTGTGCCTGACTCCATATTTAGCTAAAATGTAGTTAACCAATTGATTTATAAAGTGTTTCCCTTTATTACTTATTATTACTCTCAGAGTTCCAAAATGAATGAAGATATGTTTCTTGAGGAACTTCAACACCACCTTGGCATCATTCATCGGTAATGCCACTTTTTCAACCCACTTTAACACATAATCCACCGCCACAGCTATATACTAATTTCCATTGTGGGAATGGCCCCATGAAGTTGATCCCCAAAGTCACATATTTCAACCTCCATAATTTTGTGCAAAGGCATCTCATGTCGCCTGGAAATAGACCTTTTCCTTTGGCATTGATCATAACTTTTCACATAACGTGCAACATCTCTAAACAAGATAGGCCAGAAAAAACTTGATTGAAGCACCTTATGTGTGGTGCCCTCACAACCATGATGACCTCCATATGCAGACGAGTTGCAACTATCCATCACTTTTTCATCTCCTAATCAGGCACACATCTCCTCATCATTTTGTCCAACACTTTCTTGAATAAATATGGCTCATCCCATATGTAGAAGCAACCATCATGGGTCATCTTTTGATGCGAGGTTGCACTTGGTTGAAACAAACCTCTAACCAAATAATTCACGATGTCAAAATACCATGGTAGCTCAGTTACCTCTAGTGCCAATAGTTTCTCATCAGGGAATTCCTCCTTAATCTTCGTTTGCTCTCCCATATGTGATGAACTCTCCAACCTGGACAAGTGATCTGCAATATGGTTTTCAGAACCTTTTCGATCTTTGATCCGATGTCAAACTCTTGAAATAATAGAATCCACCTGATCAACCGAGGGATTTGCATCTTTCTTGTTGAACAAGTACCTGATAGTTGGTTAGTATAAAGAACAACTTTAGTACCTACCAGGTAAGATCTGAACTTGTCAAACGCATAAACCCATGCTAGCATTTCTTTTATTGTCACAGTGTAGTTGGCTTGGGCTGCATCCTGTTTTTTGGTTGCATAGTATATTGAGTGGAAAACCTTCTCTTTTCGCTGTCCCAGCACAGCTCCTACAGCCACATCACTTGCATCACACATCAACTCAAAACGGATCTCCCAATTTGGAGAATTGAAGATCAGAGCTTCTATGAGCTTGTTTTTCACAACTGCAAAAGCTTGCATGCACTTTTCATCGAATATAAATTTCTTCTCTTTCTCCAGAAGAATGCACATAGGCCTAACGATCTCGAAAAAATCTTTCATGAATCTCTTGTAAAACCCAGCATGACCCAGAAAACTTCGTACCCCTTTTACAGAAATGAGAGGGGGAAACTTTTAAGTTACCTCCACTTAAGCACGATTGAGTTCCATCCCTCTCTTTGACACCATATGCCCCAATACAGTCCCTTCCTTTACTAGAAAATGACATTTTTCCCTGTTAAGGACAAGATTGATTTCTTCCTACCTAGCTAAGACCTTGTCCAAATTCACCAAGCACCTGTCAAAAGACTCCCCAAACACTGAGAAATCATCCATGTATATTTCCACAAAATCTTCAACTATATCTTGAAAAATAGCCATCATATCTTTAAAAAGTAGACGGGGCATTGCATAACCCAAAAGGCATCCTCTTGGACGCATATGTACCATACTGGCAAGTGAAAGTGGTTTTCTCTTGATACTCTTGTGCAATCACAATTTGGTTGTACTCTGAACAACCATCCATAAAACAGTAATATTCTTGCCCAGCCAACCGGTCCAGCATCTGATCAATTCAATATTTTAAATGATGCTTCAACTTGTATTTCAGACAAGGCAACAGACAGGATTACATGTAAAGATTCATTTGCACATAAGAACGCATACCTGAGGTGAGATGGGAGATCCTTTAGTTCTAGCTTTGGTGCTTCCTCAATCGAAGGTTTCGGAGGTGGGCCCAAGACTCTATTTAATGATTCCACAAACTTGGCGAAGCATACTCACATTTGGGACATTGAGGACGTTAGCCATCTCTTCAGCTTCAACATCTCCTTCAATGTCTTGCCCAATCAACACTTTTTCTAAAGGGTCCTTGGCTTGAATAAACTTGACAGTCACTTCATCTTCAATGAATGCGATTGTCGATAGCTCTTCATATATAGCAGGCAACTTCATCGCTTTGTTAACATTAAACACATTGACCCTATCATGAGCTCTCATTGTTAACCTACCAACTGCCACGTCAATTAAAGCTCCTTCCGTGGTTAGGAATGGCCGTCCCAAAATAAACGGGACCTCAGGGTCAGGCTCAAAATTTAGAATGACAAAGTCCACGTGAAAAATTAGAGTTTCTACTTGAACTAAGACATCTTCGATAACACTATCTGTCCTCGAAACAGAACGATCAGCTAATTTCAACATGATGGTAGTGGATTCGGGCCTTTCTAGTCCCAATTTGAGGAACATGGACGTAGTCATCAAATTGATACTTGAACCCAAATTGCATAAGCCCCTTGCCTCCACATATTTTGCCAATTTTTATTTGTACCGTAAAACTCCCCCAATCTTTCAATTTGATTGGGAGCCTATTTTGGATTCGAGAACTGCACTCCTCAGTAAGTGCAACCATTGCATACTCAGCCAATCGACTCTTGTTGGCCACCACGTCTTTCACATACTTGACATACTTAGGAATACCATGCAACACATCAATCAAAGCCAAGTTCACATGTACGTGCTTGATTAATTCGATGAACTTACCAAAACACTCCTCCTCCTTTTGCTTTTTGAATTTCTATGGAAAAGGAGGTGGTGGTTTTTCTTTTGGTTCCTCATTCACCCTTTGTTCGCTGGGTTCTGCTTCCTCTACATGTTTTTCTCTTTCTTCAACAAATTTTTCCTTCACTTCCAACTCCTCCAATGGGCGCCGACTCTGAGTGCTCACAAAATTTACTTGTTTCGGGTTTGGGTCGGTACTTCTCGGCAATTCCTATTGTGGTTGGGAGTTTTGGGCACTAGTAAATTGCCCAAAATGTTTCTTCAAATTTTCCTTTACCAGTTGAATGTTTCGGACATCATCCTCAATTTTAGCTTGATTCTCCATGATTTGTTTTAGCATGCCTTCTACACTCGTATCACCTTGCTTGGCAGCCTGTTGACTACCTTGGTTTTGTTGTTGATTTCCAAGGTTTTGTTGATGGTACTATTGTCCTCTACTCTGTGGTCTTTATTGGTTCTGTCCTTGTTATTGGCTTTGATTGCCACCCCATGAAAAGTTTGGGTGATTTCGCCAACTTGAGTTTTAAGTATTTCCATAACCTTGGTGATTCCCTCATTGCCGAGCATTACCTACAAAATGAACAGATTCTAGGTTTGCCCCTATGCACTATGATCTCCACCTCAACATACTTCACACCAAGCTTGTGGTTGGTGAACAATATTAATTTAGACTTGTTGTTTTCCTAGTGACATGTTGCTGAAATGAGTGTTCATCATGTTTTGCATTGATGCAATCTGAGCGGACAAAGTTGTGACTGCGTCCATCTACAAAACTCTGGCAGTCTTTTATACGACCGTCTTCACTCCTCAACCATTCCGCTCAGGGTTACCTTGTGAAATTCGATTAAGCAATGTAAACAACTTAGCATATGTCTTCTCCAAAGCTTGTCCACCTGCAGCAGAATCAAGTAAATTTTTTATATTTGGCTCCAACCCTCAATGAAGGTATGTAGTAACACCTCGTTAGCTTGATGATGATGTAGGCAACTTAATAGTAGAAACTTAAACCTATCCAACGCTTGTTACAAATTCGCCCCTCCTTTTTGTCGAAAGCTCAGAATATCACTTCTCAATTTTGTTGTTTTACTGGATGGGAAAAACCATATCAAGAATTTTTTTGCTAGATCATCCCAAGTTGTTATGGAAATTGCGGGCTCAGAAATCAACCATCTTTTTGCTTCCCTAAGCAGAGAGAAGGGAAATAATGTGAGTCGCACATAATTAGATTTCTTTCCCGCTGGAGTGTAAGTGTCAACGATCTCGAGGAAGTTCTGTATATACACTCATGGATCCTTATGCGATGGACCAGTGAACTGCCCATTCATGTGCAATAATTGCATGATGTTATGCTTCAATTCGAACCTCTCACCCAGCGCGGGCTTCTTAATGCTTGAAGTAACATTGGTGGTATGTGGGATTATCGCATCCCTTACTTTCATTTCTACCATCATCACCGGTGGTTCTTGGTCTTCCATCTAATGTAGGTTTTCAGGTTGCCTGACAACACAAGGACCGGGACGGTTTTGCCTTCTTCGCCTTCTCCGGTAGTGTATGATTCTCTCCGATTCAGACAGAGGCTCTACAAAATCCTATTTGTTTTCTAGTGCAAAAACATAACATAACCTGCACAAATGAGAAGCCAAGATAAAGTTTTCAACACTTGTAGCAATAATTTAAACACTCAGAAACTAGATATCTGTCGATTAAGAAGTCCCCGACAGCGGCGCCAAAAACTTGTTGCATCCAAAATCGCACCCAAGTGCACGTGGTCACTTAAGCTGTAAATAGACTCTTTCGAGTCTAACGTTTGTACCTAAGGAACTTCAAATAAGTTAATAACAATTTACAATGACTATCTAAATTCACTTAGGTATTCATTAAATTAAGAAATTTGTTTAAACTACTACCTCAACCTTAACAAGAATTAGCTACCATAAGTAAATGATTTCAACAAAGTAACTTCAAAAGTTGGAAAGACATCCCAGGGTTGTAGCAGATTCGAATTCTGGTTCAATGTGTTTCTATCCCAAGGTTCAAAGGGTTAACTTATTGCTGATTGACAAGGTTCATTTTATGATCATAATCTTCCGATCTCTAATCGCCTACTATTATTGACAACCTAAATACATATTCGAAAGGGTTAGGTATGAACCGATAAAAGTTCACTAAATATTCTTCTTGCATTTCAACCAAATGTGGTGCACAGGTATAAAGCTATCCTACCCATAAAGCAATCTAGAACTCACTCTAGTCACACCTCTTGCATTCATTGGTCTATCCCTCTATTCATTTTCTGAGTTCAAGAGTGGACATTAAATCTATTCTAATGTTCATCAAGAATTAAAATAATGAAATGAGAATGTAAGCACAAAATAGACAACAACCCTTCTCACATAAGAAACAAATTAACATGAAGCCATCATTCATAGATACAACCCTAGGACAAGGGATTTTAGTTACTCATGATACAAAATAACAAAATGGAATGTATTAGAATCATACAAGTCTTTACCAAGATGAAGAAGGAGAAGAAAAACCCTAGAATTTAGTACAAAAGTCGTCTTTTGCCTTAGCTCCAGTTTTTTAAGAAAGTGTAGTGTGCAATAAGAGACACTTAAACTATTTATAGTCCAAAATAAACACGTTGGATGATTTTTGTGTCCAGGTCCGCAATGCGGACATGTTCCCTTGCTTAATTCTTCTCATTAAAGGAATGACCTCCACGACACGACTCTATATGGGACTCCCCTATTATGGGGAGTTCGTTTTCTGCATAGATTAACTGCCTCCGCAACGCGCCCACATCAAGAAATCCCTTGGTTTGGAGAGTGCCTTCACAGATTGGGGGGAGTGCCTCCGCGACGTGGGGGTGCTTCTTGCCAGTGCAATTTTCAGATTCTTGATTCTTCTTTTTTGTTACTTTTTCTTCTGATTTACGACCTTTGATCCTGGGCCTGAATTCAGCTCCTTTATCAATGATCTTCGGCCTGAAACATCTAATCATATTAGTTAGAAGATGCGGAATCAAAACGACTCTGAATACTTGACTAACCACCAAAAAAGTTCTCACTCGGCTATATATAAGGGAATAATATGGTTGTTAGGCATATAAATGCGTCTTATATCATTAGTAAACCTGAAAAGTTTTGGTAATTTATGATGGAAGTGAAAGTGTGTAGTCTTAGAGTTGATGCATGATTGTCCCTACTCGAATATATGAGTCAATGAAGGTTATATTGATGATGATATGGTAATGTATAGGATGACATAAAGATGATAAGGGTTATTCCTAAGTGATTAAAAGAATGATATGTTATATGTGATCAAGTATGTCTTGTTTTGGTAGACTTGTGTCCCTTACTTGATACATATATGAATGATATGGTAATATGAGATGTCTTGACTCGGTAGGCTTACTGCACCCTTTTCATGTATGAATGAATGATATGTGAGGCCTTAGATGATGTTAAGGTTATGAATGTTGAAGTCGAAGAGTCGTAATGGTGTCCTTCTTTTAAAAGAATGGTGGGATTAGGTTTGATTGGCTTGAACGACATCATATCATAATTAGGAAAGTCATAATGAGCTATCTGTATCGCCATTGTAAGGTAGCCCTAGTGGACATCTTTGGTAGGGTGAATGTGATTCGGTTATGAACTAGATATGGAACCCCTTTGTATGAACCTTTAATATCAATTACTCTATGAGAAAAAGGCTAGCACCGAGTGACTATATTATGGGAAGTAGATCGGCTTGAGAAGGAGACTAGAGTAAAATGTAGCTCTACTTGAGAATGAGACTAGAGTGCATAAAAGCCCATCATATTTCTTAACCATGTGCTTGAATGGGATGTGTCATAATTCTACCCTTCGCATGTAGAATACCCTCATCGGAGTAGGTTTGAACTCCTGATTACATGTCTAGCTATCATGATCTATGTCGGTTATTGCCTATTCTCATTATGTGGGATACCTACTAGAATTAGAGAAGTTTTATGAAGTTTAGGTGGTGGTATGAGACGCTATCTAGATATTGCACAATAAGCTTTGAAGGTGTTAGTTAGAGTCCCTTGATCTTGTCGAAGATCATTACTTGAATGTCTTTATGTGATGAATGAGTGTTAAATGAATTAATGAATGTAAACACTTAAGTTAAGAAAGCATGTTAAAGGAATAAGTACTTATCTAGAGTAGTTAAGGGTTGTCTAGTTAAGGTGTGAAGGGGGAATAGGAATGGTCACTTTGTATCTTACCTAGATAAGTATTAAGAATGACTCTAGTTAGGGAGATGGTTAATTATGTAGACGTGATCTAAGCCTTATGTAGTCTTAAGGATTAATTAGGTAATCTTGAAGAGGTCAATCATGGACGTTATCTTCATGATTACTTAAGTAAGATTTTTATAGCCTTAGGAAAGAGAATGTCATATTATCTATGTGTTGATGTATTAAGTGAGAAGGATTCTATCTTAGATAGTCTATAGAATCTTTTAAGTTTGGGTGTAAGGTATTTTATGGGCGATCGCTTCACAACTCACTCAAGTGAGACTTAGAATCACCTTTGGTAGAAGAATTTCATATTCATATGTTTGATATCCTGAAAGTATGTGTTGATCTCATTATAGGTGGTCTTAAGGATCATTTAGGTGTGCCTAGAGAGGTTGTATGGGCGGTCTCTCTTTGTCTTACTTAAGTGAGTCTAAGGATAGCTTTTATTGAGGGAATTGCATGCTAGAAAGTATCCAAAGTGAAGTTGATAGGTTCACTGTAAGAGTGAAAGAATTTACTGTAACAATGACTATAATTCACTGTAATTTGACATGAATCAGCGTAATATTCCTAAAAAATGTACTAAATTGATTAAGTGATTTCTTATGTGTTTCTATGGTGTTAAGTGTTATTCTTATGACTATAATATGATGTTTTAATGAAAAAGATGCATATTTCAAATAAATGTCTGTTTTCATGATTTTATGCATTATGACATACTTAGTAATGTGGTTGTACTAATTCCATGCTTTTATCTATCTCTATAGTGATTGGTATGTGAGGAGCATTTGGGAAACAAGACTTGGATCATAGCGTCATTCAAGTGAAGTTGAAGTATGTCCTCTTTGACTCGAGGGAATAAATGTCTTTTATTTCTTTATCGCAGTATTATAATAGACTAAGTGTTTTTATATTCGTATTATATATGGTCCTTGTCCCAAAGTATTCTCGTGTCTAAGATTTGATGAAATGAGACTTAGTTTTTCCTATGATTTTATATGAAAGATATTTTAAAGACTCATAGAATGTTTATGAAAAGTTTTAATTCTGCACTACTTTTCATATATTTTATATGCGATGAACGATACGAAAGGGTTTGTACAAGACCACCGAGAGGTCAAGAATGCCGGTTGCATTCCTAGAATGCCATATCTTCTATGGTGGGGTTTTGGGATGTGACAGTTTTACAAAGTTATAGAACGCTTAGGGCTTAGGAGAAAAAGAGAAAAGAAAGGAAGATCAAGAATTGTCCAAGGAACGTCAAGATCATTATGTGGATTTCGTCGGTGGTTATCCCTATCAATGTATTTTAGATCATTTATTCAGTGTTGGGTCCTTTCACCCAAACCCAAATTTGATCCAATACAGAAAGTTAGAGTATTTTTTGATGAAAATCTTGATGAAAAGTTATGAAGTTTTGTTGGATGAATTGTGGTTGATTTCTAGTAGTTTTATTGATGTTTCTGGACTGTTTTCAGGTCTAATCTATTATGTAATGAGATATTTAGCAATCCTAAGTGTTTGGGGTGGTATTCATGGAAGTTTAAAAGCTTTAGAGATTAAAAATAGAGAAGAAAAGTCGGAGGTCGCGTCAGATTTCCCTTGGGACGCCGCGCCTGCCAGAGCCCCTCAGGGCAGGCTCTGTCTGACAGGCACTGGCATCCCGAGTCTCTCAGAGCGCCAAGACCCAGTGAAGACCCCATTCTTTTTCTATCTTTTCGTACTTGTTCCTAAGTGATGTACCTCTCATTCCTAGTTGATTGTAACACTCTAGAGTACATCTAAACATCATGAAATCATCCATAAACATGAGATCATGATCCTTGAATTAATAATCCAATTCAAAAGGGAAGCTAAGATCAAAGTCAAGGAAGTTTAGAGTTCGTGTTCAAAATTTAAGAAGCAAGTCAAAGTGAGTTCTTAAAGTTTCCAAAGAGTCGTAAACAATAATTTTAACTTTGATTTAAGGCTCAAGTTACAAGTCGAGCAAAGAGAAAAGAGTTGAGTTAAATTCTCAAAAGTTATAAGGGAACTAAGTATTTCCTAAGAGTTAAAGTTTCAAGTTAAGTTAAGAGAAAGAGTTGAGTTCATTTCTTTAAAGTTATAAGGGGGACTAAGTACTCCTTAAAGGTTGAAAAATGTTTTACATTTAAGTTAAAAGGAACTAAGAAGTTTCAAAAGAGTTTTCAATTAAAGAGGGGAACGATTTTTTTTTTCAAAGAGGAGTTTTTAAAGCTAAAGTTTCACTAAATTATATCAACCCAAAGGAAGGATGTTTTACAACAATTATGAGCTAAAGTATGTTTTGTGAGTAGTATTGAGCACCGATGTGGGAATGAGAGTTCATATAACTCAAGTCCCCATGTAAACCATGTAATAATCATGGGTATTAACATGTCATAATTTTGTGATGATCACATAATTTTAGCCAGTGGATCCACTAGGTTGAGGGTGTCCTATGCTACGACAAAGAATAGGACAGTTCTGCGAGCGTGGAGGCGTTGTATCATCACTTAGCCTCATAGTGATGGTTTTCGGTTAGAGAAACTTCCACAGGAACTATATTATTTTCATTTATAAGTAAAGTTGAGTTTATTATTGTTTCATCTTTAATGAACTAAGATTTTACACTGTTTTTATCAGTTGTATATATGTGTTGCGTATATCCTTATTGCCATATATTGATTTGTTTATGAGTTGAGTAGAGTCAAGGTAAATTCATCCTTACTCCATTAAAAAATTATTAGTTGAGTTTAGCATTACAACTAGCATACTCTTACATTCCATGTACTGATGCAAGTTGTCATGCTTCTTTTCATGATGCAGATGCAGGTAACTAGGATTAGCACGTAGCACTTCGTTGATCCAGATTGAGCTCCAGAGTCAGTAGTGGGCCTCCTTTCATTTCGGAGGACATCCATTTCATTTTCTTTAGTAGTTTAATTTTAGGATGTTGTGGAATTTGTCACAACATCCATTTCAATCAGCTTATAGGCTTCGTAGACAAGGCAGTAGATTAGTTTTGAAGTCTCCTTTATGTTATACTTTGCATGTTTCAATATTGAGATTAAGTGCTATTTTGGACAAGAAAAGATTTAAGTTATCTTACGATAATGCTTTTAAATTATGTGTCAGAGACGAGTAAGTCTTTCGCTGAGTTAAGAAATCCAGGCTAAGGGTTCGATTGGGGGCTAGCAATGGTCTTCGAATGCCAGTCCCGCCCAGGGTGTAACACAGGGCATGACAAACTTGGTATCTAAAAAGAGAGTTCAAGATTCCTAGAGAGCCTATGAAGTCGTGAAGTGCGCCACATCTATGATTAGGAGGCTACAACACTTAGGAATGTTTCACTTCTTTCATCTTAATTTCGTGCGAAGAGTTTATCTCTAAAAGTCTCTCTCTATATCGTGCTTACACATATTTTTAGATTCATCATGCATCCACGAAGAGCAGTCAGAGGTCGCCATTCCGAAGAAATATTGAGGAACAAGAGGTCCCAAATGCACCAGATGTGCAACCCCAATGAGAGGTTACCAATGATGAGTTCCGAGAATCTATTCGGATGTTGAGCCAAGTGGTGACTAACCAAGTCGGGCAATTGAGAGGTTCTTGACAGGAAGGGGATGACATCTCGAGGGTTCGTGAGTTTTTGAGAATGAATCCTCCTAGTTTCACCGGATCAAGTATTATTGAGGATCCGGAAAACTTTGCGGAAGAGTTGAAGAAGATATTTGAGTTGATGCATGTGGTGAATGCTGAAAGGGTTGAATTAGCATCATATCAATTGAAGGGTGTGTCTAGAACCTGGTTTGATCAATGGAAGGATGGTAGAGCCAAGGGCGCACCACATCAAAGTTGGGCTTGTTTCGAAGAAGCCTTTGTGGGGAGGTTGTTTCCTTGCGAACTGAAGAAAGGAAGGGTACGGGAGTTCCTTTCTTTGAAACATGACTCAATGAGTGTTCATGAGTATGGGTTCAAGTTCACCGAACTGTCTCGCTATGCTCCGGAGATGGTGAAGGACATGAGGAGCAGAATGAGTTTGTTTGTTGCCGAGTTGGGTCGTGCTTCAAGTAAAGAAGGTAGGGCTTCCATGTTGATAGGTGACATGGACATATTCCGGCTTGTGGTCTATGTGCAACAATTTGAAGAGGAGAAGCTGAGGACAAGAGGAATACAGAAACAAGAAATAAAATACTGGGAAAGAGTCTGCGCAGTAGAAAGGTGGTTCAAGTCGACTAGAATTTCAGAAATCAAAAGGGCATGCACCATCATCTTCTAGTGCATCTGCGCCCAGAAACTGAGGTGAGTATAGTGTCCAGAATTCACATCACTTCAAAGCGAGACCCACTCACTCTCAAGGTAATGTGGCACAAGGAGGAAGTAGTGCTCCTACATGTTTAAAGTGTGGTATGAACCACCGAGGAGATTATCGTAATGGCCAGACAGGTTGTTTCAAGTGTGGTCAAGAGGGTCACTTCATGAGAGAGTTCCCCAAGAATAATTAAGGTGGTGGAAATCCAGGAAATAGAGCTCAGTCTTCATAAGTTGCTCCACCATGCAGGGTTGCACCTAGGGGAGCTACTTCAGGTACCGGCGGAGGAATAAACCGCTTGTATGCTCTCAAAAATTGCCAAGAACAAGAGAAATCTCCAGATGTTGTCACGGGTACGATCAAAGTCTTTACATTTATGTTTCTTTAGACCCAGGAGCAAGTCTATTGTAACCCCTTATGTTGTAAATCAATTTGAGATTCATCTTGAAAAACTTTGTGAACCCTTCTATGTTTCTACACATGCTGGGGAGTCTATTGTGTTTGTTTAGTTTCCATGAATCACAAGATTACCATGTCTGATTTAATAGAGTTAGATATGGTAGATTTTGATATCATTTTAGGTATGGATTGTCTCCATGCCTGTTATGCATCAATAGATTGCAAAACTCGAATTGTCAAGTTTCAGACTCCTAATGAGCCATTCATAGAGTGGACTGGTAGTTCAGCAGTGCCGAAGGGTCATTTTAATTTCTAAGGGGTGTATATATCACTTAGTCTCAGTTAATGACTCAAGTGTTACGATACCTTATCTTCAGTAAGTTCCTATAGTCAGTGAGTTTCCAGAAGACATTCCTAATGATCTGCCCGGAGTCCCTTCCAAAAGAGACAGAGACTTTGGCATAGACATCATCCCATATATTCATCTTATTTGTATTCCGCCATAAAGAATGGCCCAGTAGAGTTAAAAGAGCGAAAAGATCAATTGAAATAATTGTTAGGCAGAGGCTTCAATCGACCAAGTGTCTCACCTTGGGGCGCTCCAGTCTTCTTTGTTAGGAAGAAGGATGAGTCCCTTAGGATGTCTATAGACTCCCGTCTGTTGAATAAGATGACAATCAAGAATACTCTTACAAGAATAGATGATCTCTTCGATCAACTTTAGGGTGGTTCTCGCTTTTCCAAGATTGACCTCAGATCATGCTATCTTCAGTTGAACGTAAGGGAATGTGATATTCCAAAGACAACTTTTAGAACAAGGTATGGGCATTTTGAATATTTGGTTATGTCCTTTGGTTTGACAAATGCACCTGCAGCGTTCATGGATCTTATAAATAGAGTCTTCTAACCTTGTTTAGATTTGTTTGTCATCGTCTTCATTGATGACATACTAGTTTATTCAAGGACTGAAGAAGATCATGGTAGTCATCTAAGGATTGTTATTCAGACTTTGAGAGATAAAGATCTATATGTCAAGTTATCCAATTGTGAGTTTTGGCTTATGTCTGTGGCATCCTTAGGCCACATTATTTCTGGTGAAGGGATTAGAGTTGACACTCAAAAGATCAAAGCAGTTCTGAGTTGGCCTATACCCACATCTCCAAGATATATAAGGAGTTTCTTGGGTTTGGCTAGCTATTATAGGAGATTTGTTGAAGGATTCTCATCTATCTCATCTCCATTGACCAAGCTAACTCAGAAAACAGTCAAATTTCAATAGTCTGAAGCTTGTGAGAAAGCTTTCAGGAATTGAAAAAAGATTGACTACCGTTTCAATTTCGACATTACCAGAGGGTACTCAAGGTTTTGTGGTGTATGAAGATGCATAAAGAGTTGGCTTGGACTGTGTGTTGATGCAGAATGGCAAGGTTATAGCTTATGCTTCCAGATAGTTGAAGATTCATGAGAAAAACTATCCAACTCATGTCATAGAATTGGCTACAGTAGTGTTTGCTTTGAAGATATAGCGTAAATACATATATGTTGTTCATGTTGATATATTTACTGATCACAAGAGCCTCCAATATGTGTTCACTTCAAAAAAACTCAACCTCGGACAGAAAAAGGTGGTTGGAATTACTCAAGGATTATGATATGAGTATCTTTTACCACCCAGGTAAGGCTAATGTGGTTCATGATGCCTTAAGTAGGTTGTCCATGGGAAGTACTTCCCATGTTGAAGAAGGAAAGAAGGATTTAGCAAAAGATGTGCACAAATTGGCACGTTTGGGAATGTGGATTATGGATTCCCTAGAAGAAGGCATAGTGGTAACTAATGGAGTTGAGTCATAATTAGTGTTAGAGGTGAAAGAGAAGCAAGACCAAGACTCTATTTTTCTTGATTTCAAGGAAAGTGTCCATAAGCAAAGAGTATTGGCTTTTGAACAAGGGGGAGATGGTGTGATGAAGTATCAAGCTAGATTGTGTGTACCTAAGGTGGATGGACTTCAAGAGAGGATCTTGGAGGAGGCTCATAGCTCCAAATATTCCATTCATCCGGGTTCCACCAAGATGTACCACAATTTGAGAGAGGTATATTGGTGGGAAGGTATGAAGAAGAAAATTGTTGAGTTTGTTGCCAAGTGCTCAAATTGTCGGTAAGTGAAAGTAGAGCACCAAAGGCCTGAAGGTTTAGCTCAGAATATAGAAATTTTGGAATGGAAGTGGTAGATGATTAATATGGATTTCGTCACAAGCTTTTCAAGATCTCGAAGCCAACATGATTCTATTTGGGTTATTATCGACAATATGACAAAATCATCCCATTTCTTGTCGTTAAAGACTACCTATTAGGCCGAGAATTATTCTAAGTTGTACCTCCAAGAAGTGGTAAGAATTCATGGAGTTCCGGTCTCCATGATTTCAGATAGAGGTGCAAAATGTACTGCATAATTCTGGAAATCTTTTCAGAAAGGTTTGGCTTCAAAGGTAATTTGAGTACTATTTCTCATCCTCAAACAGATGGAAAAGCAGAGCGTACTATCCAGACCTTAGAGGATATGTTGAGATCTTGTGTGATTGAATTCAAGGGAAATTGGAATGATCATATACCTCTCATTGAGTTCGCGTAGAACAACAACTACCATTCGAGCATCCAAATAGCTCCAATATGAACCTGTTTATGGGAGAAGATGCAGATCTCCTATTGGGTGGTTCGAAGTTGGCGGAGCAAGGTTGATAGGACCATATCTATTTCACCAAGATATGGAGAAGGTAGAAGTGATCCAAGAAAGGTTAAAGACGACACAAAGTCTCCAAAAGTCCTACACAAATGTTAGGAGAAGGTCATTAGAGTTTGAGGTAGAAGATTTTGTGTATCTTAAGGTTTCACCCATGAAAAGAGTTATGAGGTTCGGTAAGAAGGGGAAACTTAGTCCCCTGCAAATTGGACCTTATAAAATCTCCAAGACAGTGGGCAATGTGTCCTATGAGTTGGAGATACCCCACGAGTTAGTGGCGGTTCATCCGGTATTCCATATTTCTATGTTGAAAAAGTGTTTGGGTGATCCTTTATTGATAATACCAACATAGAATGTTGGGATTAAAGATAACCTATGCTATGAAGAAGTTTTGGTTCATATTTTGAATCGTCAAGTTCCCAAGTTAAGGACAAAGGAAGTTGCTTCAGTCAAAGTCCTTAGTCAAAGTCCTTTGGAGGAACTAATTCGTTGAAGAAGCGACTTGGGAAGCTTAGGGGACATGAAGATGAGATATATACATCTCTTTGATTCTAGAGAGAACGCAGACGAAGGTACTAAATTCTCTTCTTAGCACTTTATAAGGCTATGTATAAGCATATTATTACTTGTTTTTGTTTGTTGAGTGTTGAAATGATGTTACTACCCTTAGCTTAGTGAAAGAATTCTCATTCGAGGACGAATGTTCCCAAGGGGGAAATACTGTAACATCTCGTAACTTGAATTAACTAAGAATAAGCTAAGAAACCAAGAATAATCATTTTTGGAAATAAGTAGGGAAATCTGGAGAATTTCCAGCTTTTGAAAGTGAGTTTTGGTCATTTTCAAAGGGCCATAACTTCCAGCTCAGGAAGAGTTTGGATGAGTTCTTTATATAGATGGAAATTCCTTGGTAAGATATTTTTCAAAGCCTCCAAGTTTGCAAAAATCCAAGGTCGTATGAGCGATAGATGTCTTTCGAAAGTTGAGTTGTTGAGCTTAGGAAAGATCCAATACGAATTTTAGTAAGGGTAAAGTTGTCTTATCACACTAGTATTTCCTAATTCGTTTTAAGGTTAAGGGGTAAATACTAAGTCCCAAATCAGTTTAACAAAGTTTTAGGGCTTGGGATAAAAAGAGAAAAGAAAGGAAGATCAAGAATTGTCCAAGGAACGCCAAGATCGTTGCATGGATTTCGTCGGGAGTGATCCCGATCGAGGTATGTGAGATCATTCAGTGTCGTATCCTTTCACCCAAACCCAAATTTGATTCAATACAGCAAGTTAGAGTTTATTTGAATAAAAATCTTGAAGTTCTTGATGAAAAGTTATGAAGTTTTGTTGGTTGAATTGTGGCAGATTTCTAGTAGTTTTGATTCATTCTTCAAGACTATTTTCGGGTCTAATCTATTGGGTAATGAGATATTTAGGTATCCTAAGTGTTTGGGGTGGGATTCATGGAAGTTTACAAGGTTTTAGAGATGAAAAATTGAGAAGAAAAGTCGGAAGTACCGTCAGATTTCCCTTAGGGCGCCGCACTGCCAGAGCCCCTAAGGGCAGGCTCTGTCTGACAGACCCTGGCGCCCCACGCCCTCCATAACGCCCCAGACCAGGGTCTGTTCGACAGGCCCTGGAATCCCGCGCCTCTCAGAGCACCAAGACCCCGTTCTTTTCCTATCTTTTTGTACTTGTTCCTAACTGATGTACCTCTCATTCCTAGTTGATTCCAACACTCTAGAGTACATCTAAACATCATGAATTCATCCATAAAAATGAGATCATGATTTAAGGTGAGTTTTCAAAGAGTCTTAAACAAACATTTTAACTTTGATTTAAGGTTCAAGTTACAGGTCGATCAAAGAGAAAAGAGTTGAGTTAAATTCTCAAAAGTTATAAGGGAACTAAGTATTTTCTAAGAGTTAAAGTTTCAAGTTAAGTAAAGAGAAAGAGTTGAGTTCATTTCTTCAAAGTTATAAGGGGGACTAAGTACTCCTTAAAGGTGAACCTCCTTACATTCCGGAGGACATAAATTTTATTTTCTTTAGTAGTTTAGCTTTAGGATGTAGTGGAATATGTCAATCATCCATCTCAGTCAGTTTAGAGACTTCGTAGACAAGGTACTATATCAGTTTCAAATTCTCCTTTATTTTATACTTTGCATGTTTCAGTGTGAGACTTAAGTGCTATTTTGTCCAAGACAGTATTTAAATTATCTTATGAGAATGCTTTTAAATTATGTGTTTGTGATAAGCAAGTCTTCCGCTGAGTTAAGAAGGCCAGGCCAAGGGTTCAATTGGGGGCCAACAATGGTCTTTGAGTGCCAGTCCCGCCCAGGGTGTATGTTTGGGGCGTGACAATTCTTAGGCAATGGTTGTGACTCTATGTTTGTGTGATATATGTTTGTTCGTGCTTCATGATAATACTTATATATGTATGCATGTTGCAATGTTCATCACATTTGTTGTAAATGAGGTATATGAGTTGTTATTGCCATGAAATCATGACTTAAATGCTTGATATTGATGATGTACTTGTGATTATGATTGTGGTGTGTGATTGGGGATGGGATTGCCACGTTCCACAAGATAACTATAGGATTGGTTTATCACATTCTGTCACAACTATTGGATTGGGTTTCCACGTTTTGGCAACCTATTGGATCAGATTTCCACATTTCAACACAACTTTGGGATGGATTGCCACGTTCTGGCAACCTAACAGTTTGAGTTTGGGTTCTGTTAGAGGACCAACTACATGTGACAAAGGTGTATTGTCAAGCATGTTATATCCAATATTGTGTGTGTGAGATAAATCCTTGATGATAGGGTGTAGGTAGAACTATTTGTCTGTATGTTAGCATGTGGTGACGTGTATAGATTCTATGAGGTGTTTAATTGTCGAGGTGTTCGTCTGGGTAAGTACCAACAGAGAATGGGATAGGGCTAGAGATTGAGGTAAGAATAAACTATATGGGTTGGTGTATATAAGGTGGCAATAATTTAAGAGTGTGACACCATCGATTAGTACGAAGGGATGTTAGCAGCTTGGGATTATTCAACGGGGTTAGCATGTTTAGTCTATGATCTAATAGAACCAGAAGTTTTGGCGATTTGGGGAAAATGGTTAATAGGACAAAGTATTTGTGTAAGTTGAATGAGTTCTAAGAAAGGGGCAAGGGTGGAGAAGCGAGTGGTTCCTACATGATTTTATTATTCTTTTCTTATATTATGAGGTGGGCGATGGGTGAACGATGATGCCTACCAATATGTGTGGTTGTAGTGATACTACTCTTGCTATGTCTTTTGACATAATCTTGATGCAAATTGGTGATGTGTCATTAGTTGAAGACGAAGAAATCCTCCAACAGCTTCGATTCTTCCTTCCGCACTGTAGGAGATGTGTCTTTTAATTTTAGTTCTATTATTACTCTTAGTAGCTCTTGTACCTGTTAGACTTAGTCCTTGGTATTGTTAAATTACTACAATTTAAAAAAAATAAAAGTGTATTTTTTAAAAAAATTTATTGTTTATGAAACCTCAACAATTTTTTAAAGTTATTGTATTGAACATCATATTCCAAAGTTGTATCTTCACAAACCCTAACTTGATCTAATTTCGTTCTAGAGTAGTAGTTATTATGATCATTAGTTGAAGCAGCAACATAAGATCAATAAACCACGCAACCTATTGAAGTAACGAAATTGATGAATGTTACAAATTTAGGTTTACAAAGACTAAGGAGGAACTAGTACTATGGATATACTATAATGTGCTTCACATTTACAGTTTCTTACATCGTTTCTAATTATAACAGGAAGTCTCTTCCTTTATTTTGTGATTTTTTCTTAATGAAGAAGATAAGTTTTTGGATTCTCAATACAAGTTCGTTCAGTAGGGAGAAGGAAGTAAATTAGTTCTTTAGCTTTTTGGATCACCTCGGTGTTCTAGCTTTCCATGTAATGTGTTATACCACATTCTTACTTGATATGCCATTTTGGTTGCCACTTCTGCTTGATACAATGTGAAACGGTTTGTTATGTCACTTTATCATTCCATCCAAGCGTTTAATTGTTTTTGTAACCTGACTTATGCATGTATTAAGAGGGTCTTTTCTCTCTTATATTCCTCCTGTTGCTCCATAGTGTCCGTGACAATGTCCAAATCTTCATTGTAGGGTTCGAATAGTAGATAGATGCTTCTTTTCAACACTTTTATGAATCAATGAATATTGCATCACGCTATGTCAACTCCTCTCTAAAGCTCTTTACGTCATTACTTAGGATATCCAAAGTAGACCTATGATTTCTATCCACCTCGAGTCGGGCCTGCTTGATTCTTACTTCAATTTCCTCTTCTCGATCTATGATTTCTCGCCCTAATCCTTCGGGCATTACTTTGAGAGGGTTTTGATAAAAGAACCAATGGATGTATAAGAGGTCAACTTCTCCTTCAACGTGATCATCTACCATAGCTTTCGAACTTAAAGTTCGACTACCCTAAATATTTTGGGCTTTTGATTCTCGATCTCGATCTTCAAATGCCACCTTCCATATGATATTCTGTGTATCCTCAGCCTTAGGCAAAATTTGTTGTTGTCCTTGTTGGCGTAGCACCTGCAAGGGTGTTTATGGTTGGAACCCGCGAAGGCCTGTCAGAACAAAGAATGGACGGTAGGAAGACATAACAATTGCCTCACTCGCAAGGAACCAATGATAGTTCCATGTAATCTTACATACAGTCAATTTAAGAAAAATAATGTCTCAATGCTTTAACACCTTTTGGCAATTTGTCTGCTAATTCTTTCATTCTGTCTGGGTGATTCAAAATATAATTCGTACAATCGAATTTAAAATTTGTCGCAAAATGATGGCGATACAAGTGCTCTAGAAACCACATTTGCAATAGAATGTTAAAACCTTCAAAAAGGTCTCCCCTTTCTCTACATTTAGTCAAAGCAAATAAATATCAGCTAACATCATTGGCAAGATAGTGGGTTTCTTTTTCTTGGTCATAACAGTGACTATTCCCGACAGACGAATATCGATTTTTTTATCCCTCTTTGGAAAAGCCATAGCTCCTAAAAATGCAACCATGAATGCTTCTTGTCAATGTTTTTCCCAAGTAGGGAGGTGTTTTCCATTTTTAAGTTGTTTCCCATAGTCAGAAAATCTTTCTTTCTTTCCATATCTTGAGTGCAAGAATTCCAAAGAAACCAATCCATTATCAAAACACTCCTTATGAGGATGGATGATGTGCATCGGTTCCAAAAATTTGTTCGCGCTGATACTCCTTGGGGCTATCAGTGTTTTAGTTTGGAGATCCTTTCCTAACGTTGTGTAACCACCCAATTTATCTAATATAAGCGTCAACTCAAAATCACTGAAGCGAAAAACATTGCTTGTAGAATTCCGAACCGGGATCAAAGCCTCAATCAAATCCCTATTAGGACTAAATCTCATGATATCTGTAAGGAAATGAAGATGTTTGAATATTTGAGTTCGCCTAGACTCATGCATATCGTTCCACTAATCCATGAGTTGTTGGGGGGTTTTATCTGTGATCATGAACCTTGGGGATCATTGACCGTTTCGACTACTTCATCCCTTGGTCTTTTATCACACCTCATAAATCTCATGATTACCTGGATGGAACAAGAGACCCGGGATTCAAAACCAAATTTAACTTATGAAATTTTGATAATTCGAAATGATTTGCCAGAATAGTTAAAAAGAAAAGAAAAAAAAGAAAAATGATTCGGAATGCCTAAAGTGGTCATACTTTTGAAAATGAATTATGTTGACTCATTTAGGGGAAGCTTAGGTTGTTTTCGGAAGAGAATGACCGGATAAAGAGACAATTTTGATAAATGAGAAAAAATCAAAATAAATAAATAAAAGTGGGTAAAAATAGCACATTAAGACAAATAAAATTGAGGGTTACGTGTATATATATTATTTTCAATATCTTATTTTGAATCATTTGTTAAAAGTGGGTAAAAATAGACATTTCTTCCTTTAGTCAATTATCGAAAAGCCGGTCAACATTTGTTATAGTCTTCCACCTGATGCAACAAGTAGCAAAAAAATGCACATGATGGTCTCACGAAAAGGTCTCTGTCCTAGACAGACTGAGCCTCCATGCCAAGTCTCTCTAAGTTAAATGCACATGATGCAAATAAAGCGGAGCCTAATAAGGATATCATGCCCGAAGGTTTCAGTTATACTACGATTTTCACTTGTGGAGAAACGTATCTAGACTAGCTGTAAAATGAGCGGACAATTCGAGTCAAGGAGTAGCAACGTACCGGTAGCAGTGTTTTTCGGCTTTGTACATGGGTGCACCCCATCCTAAACATGTATGACTAAAAATCCTTCATCATGGACCGAAGATCCACTGACTATCTCGATAGAAGCGGGGTGTGCGATCGTAATTCCAATATTGATATTATAAAAGACTCAGAATGGTGCACGAGTGAAAACAGTTATAATGCTATTCAAATATTATCAAAATAGTAAATAAATAGACAAATTAGCACATTAAGACAAATAAATATAATATCCAAAAATGTAAATAAATAAATAATAGTCATACATAAATCATTATTAAAAGCTTGAATTCTGGTTTTCCCCAGTAGAGTCGCCATCTGTCACGCCCTGTTTAATTTCTCAAAACGAATTTGTGTTTTAAAAGAGAAAAGAGTTTTTCCAATTGAAGTGATATTTTGAAAAGGGATAATCTTTATTATTCAGAGTCACCACTTGGAATTGAGTTTTGGTGTTCCAAGTCACCTTATTTAAATCCCTAATGAAAAGTAAATTTGACTTTATTTTATTGGTATGTGAACTAGAAATCCGGGTAAGGAATTTTGTTGACCGAGGGGAAATTGTTAGGCACATCTCGAGTCCCGTGGTTCTAGTACCATCACTTTATTGACTTTGCCATGACTTGACTTAATTTTGAATATTATATCATTAAAAGTAATAATAAAAATATTTTTTACTTTATTCTCTCATTTATTTTAAACCTATTCAAAAAAGTCTTATTTATTTTAAATCTATTGAAAATTATTTTATTATTTTCGATTTGTGTTCATTAATTAAAAATTTAAAACAATCATATTTATTTATTTATTATTATTATTTTTTATGTTTTATTTTTTT
>NC_028639.1:16682933-16722120 GCF_001406875.1 Solanum pennellii
TTTTTCTCTCTTTATTTCGGTTACACATTATTTTCAAACAATTTCTTTTTAACATTCTGTCTTTTTTAAAAAAATAATAATTAATTAATTATTATTTTAATCAATTTTTTTTACGTTTCGCTATCCTTTTCTTTCTTTTTTAATAATTTTTTTCTATTTTTTTTACATTCCGTTACTTTTTTTAGGAAAAAAAATATTTTTTGTGCTACATTCTCTTTCCTTCTTTTTATCTTTTCTTTTTATTTTATTTATTTTTTATGTTTTTAACATTTTTTTTGTTAATTATTTTTTTTGTCTTTATACCTTTTTCTGCTCTTTTTATTGCTGTTTGTTTTTTTTCCTTTCTCTCTCTTTTTTTTGTTTTACTTAGTATTACTTTTTTTTTGTTTCAATCCTCTTATGTTTAGTATGTGTTTTATTTTTTTCCAGGCCTTATTTATTTCCATTAAGATTAAGAGGTCTGAATCTGAATACACATCTGAATATTAAGATTTGCATTAACATTTAAGTGTTTAGGTCTGAATACACATCTGAATATTAAGATGTGGTCTATAAATCTAAACACTAAATAATTATGTTGTTTGTTTTCAATATCTGAATGTGCATGTGAATTTAACATGAAATTAATAAAATAACATAAAAATTTTATTTCAACAAAATTTAACACTTTTGATTAAAAATAGTTTTAAAACTTTTAATAATCATGATTTGGAGTACAATTTTTTTTCATTCAAAAACTTTGATAAACACCAATACACCAACTGTGTTCTTGACATAGTCAATACAATAAAATTATTAATATAAAAAGAACTTGAAAGGATGTATGAAAACTTACATGTTCAAGAGGGAAAAAATGGTGTTTGATTGAGAAAAGAAAGAAAGAAAGTTTTTAGTTATGAGATAAAAAGGCACGCTTAAAACAGAGAAGCAATGATTAATGTTTGATAACTTATAAAATCAGTCTGAATGTTGTTAAGAGTCTCCTACAAATCTGCTTGATTCAGACCTCTTCAGATCCATTAAGAGGTTTTTAAAAAATAAAACAAATGAACTTAATGGGTTGAATCGGAATTATTCAGATTCAGACCTAAAAACAAACGTACTTAATAGGCTGAATCTGAATGATTAAGATTCAGACCTTCATTAAGTTCAAACAAATGAGGCCTCATCCTCTTTTGTTATTCTTATTATTTTATTTTTATTTTTTTCTGATTCTTTAAATAAAATTTATAGTTATACTTAATTATTGTTTAATAATCTGAATTATATTAACATTATTCTAGGTGTATTCTTAAGGTAAATAAATTTATCAAAATAAACAAATTTTAAAGGACTAAAACATATACTACAAAGGTTTTCTGAGTCACTAATCAATCAAACTTAATAATTTCTGTAAATAGAGTATCTTATCACTTCACTTTTCGGGAAGAAAAATAATCAGTTGACACGACTACATTGTAGCATCAAAAAATAACAATATCTCAATAGCACTTAATGCATCAATGTTGTTACTATTTTGTCAAACATTACATGTAATTTGTCCATCATTATAATTTTAATAAACTATATGCAAAGTGTTAAGAAGATAACCTTAATTTACTTGGAGTACTATTGCACATGGGGACAAACTACTCTGTGGGAGAATATTACAACACATGGATGACTTTTCAAAACAATTGTATTTAATGAACATAAACAATTGCATAACTAACTAAAAATGGAACCACAGCGAAGTAATACAAATAACATTATATTATTTATTCAAATGATCTTCAATTATAAGAGGAAATTGAAAATTACCTCTTTGCGCAAACTAATTTCACAAAAAATAACTGATGCGATCTACTGATTTCCAAAGTTAATAAGTTTAATTAACTTCAAAGATCCACAAATTCGAAACCTAGTACAGAATTCTGAAATCTGACTTAGTTCTCAAAACAAAACTTACTTTTTGTTCTCTCTTCTTGATTTTTTTGTGTGTATTTGAATCTCAGTCCGTGTATCCTTTTTTGTATAGAACGTATGTTTTTATAATGTTTTAGGTGAGAGTCTAGTGCTAACTAAAACGAACGTGGTAGAGTGCGATTAGGTTTAGTTTGAGATTTAGTTGAGAAAATTAGGGTTGAAATAAGGAAATAAAAATAAAATAAATAAATAATAACAAATCAACAAAACAAATAAGAAGATGAAAGAAACGTGTAGTGTTAAAAAAAAATTGAAAAAATAATCGTGCAATAGGAAAAAAATAGAATAAAATAAAAATAAAAATAAAATTAGTTGGGGGGAGGAATTTTAGGAAAATAAGTAAAGAAGTTGGGAGTAATTAGGATAAGGTAAAACAAATTTGAATTTTTTAGGATTCCTCGTTTCTTTTGTTTTTCTATACTTTTCCACAATATTTTTTTATATTATTATTACTTTTAGACTAGATAGAATTAACAAATAACTTAAATTCACAATTTTTTTAATCTATTTTTATTATTATTAAACTATACATGATCTTATAATTTGTATTATTTTATAATTTATTTTTTTATTTTAAATAGAACGTTTTCAAATTGGTGTAAAATCGTTATTTTTGGTAAAAGATTAGGTGTTCACAATAACACTACTAACAACAACAATAATGATAATAATAATAACAACAACAACAACAACAATAATAATAATAATAATAACAACAACAACAACAACAATAACAACAACACCAACAGAAGCAGCAACAACCACAACAACAATAGCAACAACAACAACAACAGCAACAACAACGGCAACAATAATAACAGCAACAACAACAACAATAACAACAATACCAACAACACCAACAACAACAAAACCAATACCAACACCAACAACAACAACAGTAACAACAACAACAACATCAACAACAACAATAACAACAACAACAACAAGAACAACAACAACAATTCATGTATTATGTATGATATAGATTAGTACTTTGTTTGGTAGAATTTTTGGGTCTAAGTATAACTAATCCATGGATTGTTATACACCCCACATGATATTATAGGATGTATTACTAATACCTTGGTGGTATTAGCAATACATTGAATTTAATACCATGATATTATCTATGTAAAGATAAAAATATCCCTAAGATTATTTCATTTATTATCTTGATTTTTATTTTATAGTTGCAATAGTAAGTTAATTTATATAAATTAACTTACAAATTTTACTATGTAGAGAGAGTTGTTTGTCTATAAATAAATGCAATACATATCAATATAATATTTAAAATGTGAGTTGTTTAACATATACTAATTGAAAAGACGAATATATTACCACATAACGTTTGTGATCTTAATTGAATATATTATTTGTTGATTTATGTGTGGTTTCTATTTATTTGTATTTTGAACAATTTATAAATTGCATTCATATTAAAACTATAAATTGCAATGTTTATGTATAAATATAGATGATATATTCGATTTTACTATTGTTTAACGTCTTTTCTGTTTTAAAGTAGATGGTATATCTATTCTAAATTGAAAATTGATGTTTCTTAAGTGATTAATTTATTGACGTGACAATTATTTACCCTCAAATAATTCAAGTGATAAAATTCCAAACATGACAACAAAATTGTTCTTCTCCTAACTAGTTAGAAGGCCATAGATAAATAATATTGTCCGACATTATCAACCTTTTTTCGATTATATAAAATAGAAATTCACATAATAATTCAACGTATAATCGAAAAGAAGTTTTTTTCTAGACTTTTAATCCAAACACAAGATGAGTTGGAAAGCAATGAACCAAACACTTGACAAAAAATATACCCTTCATTACTAATCCCAGCACTACTAATTCATGCATTATTTATTTATCTACCAAATGACCCCTAAGTCTTTTGCTAATTGCACAATTAGCCATTTTATTCAATGAGGGGCAAAGGTAACATATGATGGATTTGTCACACACACGCACAGGCGCACACCCATGCACGCGTGCGCGCGCGCACATGCAAGTACATGCGCAAGCACACGCGCCCGCATACATACAGATAGAAAAGTGTATACATAAATGAAAGATAGTTATTTGATTGTCCATAGTTAACTAAGAAAAGTTCTCTTTTTTGCAATAAAGTTTTAAAAGTTTATATGAACAATATATATAAGTTAAATATTTCACAAATTAAAACAAATAATGAAGAAAGAGACACCAAAGTTTTCTCCATGATTTAATGAAATTTAAGGGGGGTTAACATCGGTAAAAGACATTCGAGAACTCAAAGAGAGAAAATTTATTTTCTTTGTTGTTCAAATAAATATATTTTTGAGAGAGGAAGAGGAAGAAAGTTTTGTGAATTATAGGATTTAATCATTTGAGTGTAGTGTTTTAGTTACAGTTTGACCAAATTTCTTATTTAGATTTTCCAAGTGTAATTATTTTAATGCTCGCACAAATAGTCTCCTATATGATTGATATTTAATATGTGTCCCAATGGTTTGTTCTTAAAAAATATAGTCATACAAAAATTAAGTGTAATTGAATATTGATGTGTTAGGTTATTGCATGAGATATTATCAGTGAGTTTATAATCACCTCTTTATCTTATACCCAACAAAGAAGATAGTCTATTTACTTGTAAAAGATTTTTAATTTATTCAATCAAGTATAATTCATTCGAGAAAAAAATAACAATATCATGCTATCACATATATAGGGACGATGTAATAATATGAAAGAAAAATAAAAGAGTTGAGATCTCACAAATGAAGCATAAAATTTTTAGTGTTACCAAGGGATTTCAAACCCTTGGCGCCTAAACTTAAACATTAAGTCTTTTGCTAGTTTCACAATTAACCATTTTGTTCAATGAGGGGAAAATGTAATATATAATGTATGTCATATACAAAAAAGCTACACACTCACAGGCACGCGCACAGATACACATTGTCTTTTGCTAGTTGCACAATTAGTCATTTTGTTCAATGAGGGTGAGGGGCAAAGTTAATATATAATGAATTGTGATAGACATGCATGCACGCGCACACACGTACGCGCGCACACACAAAGAGAGAAATGTGTATACAAAAATCAAAGATAGTAATTTGGCTGTTCATATTAACTGAGAAACGTTCACACACAGAGAGAAAAGTGTATATATAAATAAAAAATAATTATTTAATAATCCATGATTAACTGATAAAAATTTCATTTTTTTACATTAAAGTTTTAAAAATTTATATGAATAATGTATACAAGATAAATTTTTAACAAATTAAAACAAACAACGAAGACATAGATACCAAAGTTTTCTGCATCATTTAATGAAATTTTAGGGGTGTAACATCAGTAAATGACTTTCAAGAATCCATAGAGAGAATTTATTTTCGTTGTTTTTCAACTAAAGATATTTATTGAGAGATGAAGAAAGTTTTGTGAATTGTAGGATTTTATTATTAGAGTTTAATGTTTGAGTTATAGTTTGACCAAATTTCTTATTTAGATTTTCCAAATGTAATTTTTTAAAAGTTTGCACAAATAGTCTCCTATATTACTAATATTTAATTTGTGCCCCTAAGGTTTGTTCTTCAAAAATATAGTCATAAAAAAACAAAGTGTAATAGAATATTATATGTTTAGGTTATTCCATGAGACTTTTATCAATGAGTTTATAATAACATGCTCATCTTATACCCAACAAAGTTGTAGTTCATATACTTGTAAACGATTTACAATTCATTCAATCAATCATGATTTATCCAAGAAAAAATAACAACATTATCACAAATATAGGAACGGTGAAATAATATGAAAGAAAAACAAAAGATTTGAGATCTCATAAACAAAGCATAATGTTGCCAAGGGATTTCAGACCCTTGGCGCCTCAACTTAAACATTAAGTCTTTTGTTAGTTGCACAATTATCCATTTTTTTTTAATGAAGTGCAAAACTAATATATAATGGATTTATCACACACGCGCACGCGTTACACACTCGTATGCACACACACGCATGCGCACACACTCTGGCATAGTCATTTGGTAGTTGCACAATTAGTAATTTCGTTCAATGAGGGGTAAATGTAATGTATAATGGATTTTCACACAAATGCACACGCGCACACACAGACACAAGCACACAGAGGAAAACGTGTGTATATAATCAAATATTGTTATTTGGCTGTCCATAGTTAACTAATAAACGTGCGCACACACACACACACACAGAGAGAGAGAGAGAGAGAGAGAGAAGTGTATGTATAGATGTAAGATAATTATTTGACTGTCCATAGTTAACTAAGAAAAGTTTTCTTTTATTGCAATAATGTTTTGAAAATTATATGAATAATATATGGAAGCTAAATCTGTTACAAATTAGAACAAACAATGAAGACATATATACCAAAGTTTTCTCCATGATTTAATGAAAATTTAGGGGTGTAATATCAGTAAAAGACTTTCGAGAATCCATAGAGAAAAAATTATATTAGTTGTTGTTCAATGAAAGATATTTGTTGCAAAAGGAAGAAAGTTTTTTTAATTGTACGATTTTATCATTTAAGGTTAGTGTTTAAGTTATAGTTTGACCAAATTTCTTATTTAGATTTTCTGAATGTAAATTTTTTAATGTTTACACAAATAGTCTCCTATATTACCGATATTTAGTTTGTACCCTAAGGTTTATTCTTCAAATAATAGTTATACGAAAATTAAGTGTAATAGAATATGTATATGTTTAGGTTATTTCACGAGATTATTATCAATGAATTTATAATCACCTATTTATCTTACACCCGACAAAGATGTAGTTCATATTCTTCTAAACAATTTCAAATTCATTCAATAAAGTATGATTTATCCAGGGCAAAATAACAACATCGTATTATCACATATACAGGGATAGTGTAATAATATGAAAGAAAAAGAAAAGAGTTGAGATCTCAAAAACAAAACATAAAAATTTTAGTGTTGCCAAGGGGTTTTAAACCTTTGACGCCTCAACTTAAACATTAAGTCTTTTGTTAGCTGCACAATTAGCCATTTTTTTCAATGAGGTGTAAAACTAATATATAATGAATTTGTCACATACACACACGCACATGCACGTGCGCACATACATAGTACGCACCACACGCACACACACAATCTTTTGCCAGTAGCACAATCTGTCATTTTGTTCAATGAGGGGCAAAAGTAATATATAATGATTTTGTCACACACACGTCTATACGTGCGCACACATACACATAGGAATACACGTATGCTCACATAGAGAGAAAATTATTTACATAAATCAAAGATAGTTATTTAAATGTCCATATTAACTGAAAGAAGTTCTCTATCTTTTGTAATAAAGTTTTAAAAATTTATATGAACAATGTATATAACCTAAATCTTTGACAAATTAAAAGAAACAATGAAGACATAGATACCAAAGTTTTCTCCATGATTTAATGAAATTAGAGGGGTATTAACATCAATAAAAGACTTTCGAGAATCCATAGAGAGAAAAATTATTTTCATTGTTATTCAACTAAAGATATTTGTTGAGAGAGAAAAAACGTTTTGTGAATTGTAGGATTTTATTAAACTAGTTTTGTGTTTCAGTAACAGTTTGACCAAATTTCATATTTAAATTTTTTAAATGTAAAATTTTAAAAGTTTGCACAAATAATCTCCTATATTAAAAATATTGACTTTGTGCCCCTATGGTTTGTTCTTCAAAAATAGTCACACAAAAATTAAGTGTAATAGGATATTGATATGTTTAGGTTATTGCATGATAATTTTATCAATGAGTTTATAATCACATGTTATTCTTACCCCCAACAAAGCTGTAGTTTATATACTTGTAAATTATTTTCAATTTATTCAATCAAGCATGATTCATCCAGAAAAAATAACAACATCGTGTTATCACATTATAGGGGTGATGTAATAATATGAAAGAAAAACAAAACAATTGTGATCTCACAAACAAAGAAAAAATATTTTAGTGTTGTCAACGGGTTTGAAACCTTTGGCGCCTCAACTTAAGAATTAAGTTTGTTGCTAATTGAACAATTGACCATTTTGTTCAATGAGGCGCAAAGGTAATATATAATGGATTTGTCACACACAGGCACACAGGTGCGGGCACAAACACACTTGCACGCAAGCTGGCGCACATGCGCTCACAGAGTCTTTTTCTAGTTTCACAATTTACCATTTTTTTCAATGAGGGGCAAAGGTAATACATAATATATTTTTCACACACACGCACACACGCATGTGGGCGCACACACACACACAAACACTCTCTTTCTAGTCGCACAATTTGTCATTTTATTCAATGAGGGGCAAATGTAATTTATATATAATGGATTTGTCACACGCATGCACGTAAGCACCCTGAGAGAGAAAAATGTATACATCTATCAAAGATAGTAGTTGACTGTCCATAGTTAACTAAGAAAAATTTCCTTTTTGCAACTAAGTTTTAAAAGTTATATTAAAAAATGTATACTATCATCCGAGCCTACAACCTGGACGTGGCGGACACTCAATGACCATTGATGGCCTTGAGCGGACCCTTAGCCTGACTTACTAACGCAGCGAAAGACTTAACTTAACTCAATATAAACAAAAAAGAACATTTCAAGGGAAATACTAAAACTATAATAGTCTGGCAAAAATGTCACTTAAGCATCATGGTTTACAATGAAATAAAAAGACCCAAAACTAATACTATCTGTCTATGAAGCCTCTAAAAATACTAAGATGAATGTTGGGACAAACCCCACAACATTCGATAACTGAAAAATGTCTGAAAATAATAAAAAGAGTCTTTCGAATGCAAGGATGCTCACCACTAATTTGAGCTGCTCATTGGATCAACGACACACCAATTGATTATCCTAGTTACCTACATGTGCATGATGATACAATGCAGGCCAACTGACATCAGTACATTAAATGTACGAGTATGTGAGTTGGAATGCTAAAACAAACTTAAGCTGGAATGGAGTAAGAAGAGACACTTGCCTTGGGTTTGTTCAACTCATGAATAACTACTCCTTTCAATATAATGCAATTTAAAGGTAACGTGCAATATAAAGAATATTAACTGAAAGCATGTTGAAACTCTAAATGTATCAAAGGATACAAACAATATCTGAGATATATGTAAAAATACAACTATTTGATGTATATGAAAATATAATAACTTCTGTGGGAGTTTCTCTAACCGACAACCATCACTTAAGAGCTATTGTGACAATACAGTGTTACTCGGCCCACGCTGCCCATCCATCCTAACCTTGCCAGTGTATAGGACCTGAACTCCCTTATGGATCCACTAGTATACTGTGAAAATGGTTCATCTAAAAAGTATAACTCTTTTCTACCCATGATGGCTACATGGTTTTCATGGAGACTTGAGTTAATGTGAACTCGCATCCCCACATCGGTACTCAATACTACTAAAAAATATTTACTCAGTCTTATGTTTATAAAACATATTGATCCTGTGGTTTGAGATTAATGCTCAAAACTTAGCTTTAATTTTTTCTCTTTTGGAAATCATAGTTTCCCTTCTTGCTTCAGTTTATAAATCTATTACTTATGTCTAAAAACTAGCCCGAAGTCTCTTTACTCATTTAAATTAGAAAACATTTGTAACTCTTAGGGTTACCTAGTCCCCTATAACTTTTGAGAATGTACTCAACTCTTTAATCATGATTAACTGTTGAATTGCACCTCAAAACAACGTTAAAATAATGTTTGATTAAAAACCTGGGAAACTTTAGGAACTCACTTTAACTTGCTTCTTAACTTTGAGGCTTGACTTCCTTCCCTAACTTTCTTGACTTTGATCTTAACTTTCTTTAAATTGAATTACTGATTAAATGTTATGATTTGAGTTCTTTAACGATTTCTAGGTGTTTAGAAACCATTTAAAGTAATTAGAATCACTGTAATGTGTTAATGTACCTTGGGAGGACTTAGAAGGATTAAACTACAAAAACTGCACGAAAACACCGGGTTGCGTGTACTGGTGGCGCGCCACGCCAGCCTCACTTGACTGATGCTTGGTTCTGGCGCACTGGCAGTGAGCCACGCCAGGCCTTTGTTGACTGAGGCCAGTTGCTAACACACTGCAGACGCGCCACGCCTACCCCTACCCAGGTGCGTCTGACGAATTTTTCAACTCATTTTTCATCTCCAAACCCTCCAAACCTTCCTAGTTCATTCAAGAAATGTCTGGGACTATTGGTACTCTTCATAACTATCAAAATAAACTCATAATTAACCCGGAGAAACAAGAATTCATCCAACAATGGCAGCCAACAATTCAATCAACAAGAAATCAACACTTTTCTTCAAGAACTTAACTTCTAGCATGAAATCAACTCATAGATTATTAAAGTGAAAAAAGTTGGTGTGTGGGTGAATTAAAACAACACGAAAGATCCCACATACCTTAATAGGGATCACCCTCGACGAATTCGACAAGCCGAACTTTGATGATCTTGAACGTTTTTGCTTGCTATTCTCCATTCTCCTTTTTTCTCCTCTTCTTTTCTCTTCTCTCAAAATCCTAACTTGTTTTCTAATAGCGTGAATTGAATAAGATCAGTTTAGACCCAATTTATTACCCAAAAATGACATCAAAATAATTAGATAAGGAAAAGACAACTTTTCTCTTCCCAATTCCGGATTGGATTATCCTTAATCCAACAACCCAACTTTCGATAGGCGTATCTACCTCATACGATATGGAAAATGCACAAGATCAGTGGCATTGGAAAGATATCTCCAAGGTCTTTCCAACCAAATCAAGAACTGACTCTAACTCATCCTGAGCTAGAAATCACGACCATTTAAAAATTACCAAAAACTCACTTTTTACCCTTAGGAATTTTTCCAGATTTTTCCTATTCTTTCCAAAAATAACTATTCTTAGTTTCTTTGTTTAGTCCTAGATATTTTGGGCTACGAGATGTTACAATATATATCCCTTGGGAACATTCGTCCTCGGGTGAGATTTCTTTTACTAAGCTAAGACTAGTAATATCAAGTTCAATACTTAACAATCAAAAAGTAAATAACAATCATGCTTACACAAAGTCTTATAAAGTGATAAAAAGAGAATTCATTACTTTGATCTGCATTCTTTCCGGATTCAAAGAGATGTGGATATATCTTTTTCACATCCTCAGCTTCCCAAGCCGCTTCTTCAACAAATTGGTTCCTCCAAAGGACCTTGACTTATTCAACTTCCTTAGGTCTCAACTTGCGAACTTGACGATCTAAAATTTGGATCGGAATCTCTTCATAGGATAAGTTATCCTTAATCCCATCATTCTCAGTTGGTACAATCAATGAAGGATCACCCAAGCACTTCTTCAACATAGAAATATGGAATACCGGATGAACCGCTGATAATTGTTGGGGTAGCTCCAACTCATAATCTACATTGCCAACTTTCTTGGAGATTTTGTAAGGATTAACATATTGGGGACCAAGTTTTCCCTTCTTACCAAACCTCGTAACACCCTTCAAGGTGAAACCTTAAGATATACGAGTCATCCACTTCAAACTCCAATGGCCTTCTCCTCACATCATTGTAGGACTTTTGGCGACTCTGGGCCGTCTTCAACGTCTCTTAAATCAATTTCACTTTCTCCATGGTTTGGTGAACTAGATCTGGTCCTATCAACCCTGCTTCACCAACTTCAAACCACCTAATAGGAGATCTGCATTTCACCCATAAAGAGCTTCGTATAGAGACATTTGAATACTCGAACGGAAGCTATTGTTGTAAGTGAACTCAATGAGAGGTATGTGATCATCCCAATTCGCTTTGAAATCAATCACACAATCCCTTAACATATCTTCTAAGGTCTAGATTTTACGATCTTCTTGTTTATCCGTCTGAGGATGAAAAACAGTTTTTACGTTTACCTTCGAACCCAAATCTTTCTAGAAAGACTTCCACAACTGAGAAGTAAATTGTGCCCCTCTATCTGAAATAATGGAGCCCGACTCAACGAAGTTTTACCACTTCTTGAATTGTAACAACCCTAAAAATGGATAAGATAAGAAATGATTAATGTGTCAAGAATGCCTACGTATAGACCAGGGTTCACACGGATTAATGCGCATAGAATCAGACCTCGGATTTTCTTGCTACAGCCAAGCCAACTAACTTGAGGTGTTATTTGAGCTTTGAAAGGTTGGTCCCAACTATGTAGGGTTCTCGAATACGAATATTTACTCGAAGAAGTCTTTACCGAACTTAAAAAGAAGAAATCTTAGGTTTGATGGGTCTAGGGGTAAAATGGTCTTTTTACTGGCTAAGGGTAGTAACTTAATTACCCTAAATATACAATTAATTATTTAATTAATAAAGTGGAGGGGAAATTTGGGGATAGAGGGCCGAAATTGAGCCCTTGATATGAAGTCTTCCTCCACCCGGGTTCGAACCAAGGTGGGAGCAATGATTTGATGTAATTTTTTCAATTGGTGAATTAGTTTAATAAATTAATAATTAATGGCTGATTTAAAAAGGAAAATCAGATTTTATTATTAATCATTATTTATTTATTAATTAATGTGTTTTTATGACTAAGTCTCCTAGTTGACTAAGTCTAAAATACTTCAGCTCTTTTAACTCTCTCTCACGCTCATCTCTCTCACGTTTCTTCACTCTCTTCACGTTCTTTCTGCTAAAAAACACAAGAACTGATCATCAACTAAACGTTCTTGAAACTTGAAGAACTTTCACGTTAAAAAACTTATTCAAACATAGCCAAAAACGTTAGGCAAAGAGAAGAGTTTTTCCGTTGAGTTAGTGTTGAATCTTTTGGACTTAGACGTGTTCTTGGGAGGAGTTCTTGGGTAGAAAGTCAAGGGTTTAACGTCAAAAAGGTATGGGTTTTCTTCTCTCTTGGTCCCTTTCCCAAGAGACACCTTAACGTTCATATTATTCATCCAAAAACTAGGATTGTTTCCGCTTTTGCATGCCCCTGTCACTAGCTCCCAATAAATCGTAGGTTGGGTGTGATTGCTAGTAAATTTAGGTGTATATTATGTTTTCGTGATGAATATGATTATGTTTGTGTACTTGAAATCGTATGAAAGACAATTATGTTTTTGAAATTATGTGCAAGTGTGTGTGTGTGCAAGTATGTTACAGTGAATGAGGTTCTCTATGTAATGCTCCAAAAAGTTTAATGTATTATGGTTGTACTTTTTACGTGTATAAACTGAGGTAAGTCGGGATGTTCATATGAATTGTTATGTGGCTGGATTGAGGGAGAAATTATTGGCTAAATGAATCCATGAAAATTCACCTAAAACGTTATAAATGAACCATGAAATTTTCCTAAGAACTAATGTGTAATTTGATAAAAAAAAAAAAGGTGTAGAAAACTCGTGGAATAAATTTCCAGAACCTGGAAATAGGCTTTAGAAAGATTCTGGAAATTTTGGACGTCAAAAAAATTAAAAAAAAATAAGTGAGGCCTGCAGGGATAGAACCCAGGACCTCACTAAAGCTTACCTAACAAATAAACAAAAAAAAGGGTGTTAGGCGGGGCTCGAACTGGGGAAGTGATCAGCGAATTTCGCCAGGCAAAAAGGGATGAAATGAATTGCTATTGTGGGGCTTCGATCCTACAACACGAAAGACCATTAAATTAAAAAAAATATATGGGGTCATGGGGAATCGATCCCACGCCCCTCAGCGAATGCAAAAATTAATAAAAAGAGAAGGGGTCGTGGGGAATCGATCCCACGCCCCTCAACGCCTGTAGTAATTAAATTTTAAAAAAAGGGGGGGCTGTAGGGGATCGATCCCACAACCCCTTGGTCAGTAGCAAATTAGGAGTAAAGGAAAAGGACAAAAAAATAATTAAGAACTATGGGATCGTGGGGAATCGATCCCACGCCCCTCGGTAAGCTGTAGCAATGTTCAAGGAGAAAGGAAAAATTAAGATAAAAGAACTGTGAGGCGTGGGAATTGAACCCACGACCTCAGGTAGGCTGCAAAATTGGAGAAAAATAAAGAGAGGTTGTGGGGGTTTGATCCCACAATCTCATGGTCTATGTGAATTGGACAAGAAGAATTAAATGGAAAAAAAATAAAAGGGGTTGTGGGGGTTCGATCCCACAACCCTTCGTCCAAATAAGAGGAGAATCCACGGAGAAAAAATTAAAGAGAGAATTTTGATGTTGGGGCTCAATCTAGGGTCCCAATGTCATGTGGATTAAAAATAAAATCAAGGATAAATGTAAGTATTGTCCAATGGATTCGAACTTGGATTCCCTTTCCCAAATTTCCGTATTGATACATAAATCATATGTGAATTAAATGTTCAAGAATATTGCCATATACTTAGATCGAAATCAAAATCTTGGCATACATACAAGATGCATAAGTCTTATACTACATAATTTTAGAAAGATATGAGTCAGTTAACGAACTATGAATGAAGCCTCATGGCTAGTATGTATAGACCCATAAGTCTAGCATACGTTTAAGAATAAGTGAACCTAAGATGTATGTAAAGAAATGAAGTAATCCTAGAAGGGTTAGGTACGAGTGTGAACACACTAAATGGACAAGTTCATTGGCATATGATGAAATGAACATTCACGTAAAATGGGGTGCGTAATTATGAAGAGCAATTGTGCTAATGTTAATGAATGTGGTGACAACATGATATGAGGCTAATGTAAAAGATGAGAACAATCTCAAATGATCCTAAGTAAATGTTACCAAAATGTACTCAACTATGAGAGTTTAAAGTTAATGAAGAGACCAGTTTCTATGAAAACTCTAATGAAAGTATTGAGATTAACACACTTAATACTAATGATGAGATGAGAAATCATCTATTGATCTGATGTCCTCCTACTAGAAGCCAACTTCCATGATGTATGAGTTGAATGTAATGGAAATTTATACTGAGCACCAATAGACTAGCTATGAGCGGTGATGCCTTCTTTCGGGAAGGGCGGAGGTTCACGTAACTCTCATGAGATGAGACTGTCCGGCATGTCGGGTATGGGTCTCCTTATATGTCCTAGTCTTCGAACCTATACTACTAATATATGGATTTGGGGGGTTAAATTCCCATGTATGCTAGCATGTTTTGGGTCACTTTGGTCGGTGATTCCACCTCTTTTCGGTGTGGGGGAGACACTCGATTTCATGATGCTCACATGATCTATGTTGGTTAAAGTTGAAGTTCCCAATGAATGAATGAGGCCAGCCTCAAATGATGCATATAATGAAATGAACAATACCAAAGGTGTTAGGATATGATAATCAAGAGGTGAGCTAGACTCAAGTAATGACACTAGGTTATTCTTGATCATTGCACAACAAACCTGATGAAAGTCTTAAACTACATCCTAGATATAGCTGGTGTTCACACTAACCTATGAACGAAATGAAATGAAGTACGTATGAATAAATGAAGCAGACTCTGTGTTTGTCAATGAAGACTCCCTAGTTGAGGTCCCATATGTTTAGCCCTCATTTTGGAAAGTCTTAATGTCAAGTCCATGATTTCAAGGTCTCATGGCATATGATATGTGCTATGTGTAAGATGTTATGTGCTATATGCAATATGATATGTGCTATGTGTAAGATGTTATGTGCTGTGTGCAATATGATAAGTATGATGATGCATGTTACTCTCATGGCATGACTTTCCTAGTCCAAATTTCCTAATCCCAATTTGGCAAGTCCACTGACTTGACTTTCCATAATCATGTTGTTAGGAAAGAGCTATTCTTACTCATGCATGTCCTTGGTGTGTGATTGCATATACCCATACTTAGTACAAGTGTGTACTAATCCCATACAACTATATATTTTTAGGTGCAGGCACAGGTGGACGCTAGAGTTTACAGGTTGACGTACAACTATCCGGACGTGGCGCTTTCATTCGGACTTGGTAGGCCCTCATGCTTTCGAGGATGTCTACCGTGATTATCTAGCTTAGATATAGGCTTTAACTAGTGGAGCATGTTCCACATATGTTTCTTTCCACTTTTATTTTAGACTTTGTATTGGTGTCGTTTTGGAAAAAATACTTTTAATGCAATTATGAACTATTTTTTTCGTTTAATTATCTCTATATTAGATGGTTGATTTGTGAACGCCTATGATGTTAAGTTCAAAATGTTTATCATGAAATAAGAAAATAAAAAGTTCAAATTTTCCACTAAAATTAACCTAGATGAAGTAAGAATGACGTATGTAGGCTTGTCTGCGAACTCTGAGAGGTCAACATCGCCGATCTCGACTGGGGTCTAGATTCCAGTCGTGACATGAATGTACAACTTAGCATAATCCTCGGTCGAATATGTAATCCTTGCCGGCAAGAAATGGGTTGACATAATTTTATCGACAATCACCCAAATAAGATCATGCTGCCTGCGAGACCTTGGAAAGCCTGTGATGAAATCCAAATTAATCATCTCCCACTTACATTCCAGGAGTTCTATCTTCTGATCCAACCCTACGGGCCTCTGGTGTTCAAGTTTAACTTCCTGACAATTCGAGCACTTGGCAACAAACTGAGCAATGTCTCTCTTCATACCTTCCCACCAATATACTTCTCTCAATTCATGATACATATTGGTGAAACCCGAACGAATGGAATATCTGGAGCTATGAGCCTCCTCCAGGATCCTCTCTTGGATGTCGTCCACCCTAGGTACACACAATCTACCTTGGTTCTTCTTCACACCATCTCTCCCTTTTTCAAAATCCAATACTCTGTGCTTATGAACATTTGACTTCAAATCAAGATGAATGGGATCTTGGTCTTGCTTCTATTTCACCTCTGTCACTAATGTTGACTCAGCCCTTTTGGTCACCACTATTCCTCTTTCTGTGGAATCCATAAGTCTGACTCCCAGGCGTGCAAGTCTGTGCACGTCTTTAGCGAACTCCCTCTTTTCTTCTTCAACATGGGCTGTACTCCCTATGATAACCTACTTAAGGCATCAACAACTACATTAGCCTTACCTAGGCGGTAAGTAATACTCATGTCGTAATCCTTGAGTAATTCCAACCACCTCCTCTATGTGAGATTTAGCTCCTTCTGAGTGAAAACATATTGGAGGCTCTTGTGATAAGTGAAAACGTCAACATGCACACCATACAAGTAGTGACACCATATCTTCAAAACAAATACCACTACAGCCAATTCTAAGTCATGTGTTGGATAATTTTTCTCATAACCTTCAAACGTCAGACATAATCCATAACCTTTCCATTCTACATTAACACACAGCCCAAACAAACACTCGATGCATCACAATTTACCACAAAACCTTGAGTACCCTCTGGTAAGGTTAAAATTGGAGCGGTGGTCATTCCCTTTTTCAATTCTTGAAAGCTTTTTGCATAAGCTTCAGACACATTGAAACTTGATTGTCTTTTGAGTTAGCTTGGTCAAAGGAGATGAGATAGATGAAAACCCTTCAAAAAATCTCCTATTATAGCCAGCCAAACCCAAGAAACTCCTTATATCAGTTGGAGAAGTGGGTCTAGACCAACTCTAAACTACTTTTATCTTTAGGGTATCAACTCCAATCCCATCACAAGAAACCATGTGGCCCAAGAACGCCACAAACTTAAGACAAAACTCACACTTGGAAACTTGACATATAACTCCTTACCTTTCAAAGTCTGCATGACTATTCTGAGGTGACTAATATGATCTTCTTCTTTCCTTGAGTAAATCAGTATGTCATCAATGAAGACGATGACAAACAAATCCAAATAAGGTTTGAAGACTCTGTTCCTAAAATCCATGAATGTTGCAAGCGAATTGGTCAAATCAAAGGACATAACAAAAAACTCATAGTGCACATAACTAGTTCTAAAAGTTGTCTTTGGATTATCACATTTCCTAACTTTCAAATGATGGTAGCCTGATCTGAGATTGAATTTTGAGAAGCAGGATGCACGCTGAAGTTTGTCAAAAAGATCATCTATCCTCCGGAGAGGATATTCGTTCTGGATGGTCACCTTATTCAATTGAGGGTAGTCTATACACATCCTAAGGGAACTATCTTTCTTTCTCACGAATAAAACCAGATCTCCCCAAGGTGAGACACTTGGTCGAATAAAACCTTTATCTAACAAATATTTTAGTTGTTTTTTCAACTCTGTTGGTGCCATCCTATACGATAAAATAGAGATAGGATGAATATCAGTAATGATATCTATGATGAAGTCTATTTCTTTCTCGGGAGGAACTCTGAGTAGATCATCAGAAAAGACTTCAGTAAACTCTTTTACTATAGTATCTGACTGAAGGGAAGGTACCTCAACACTTTGACTCATTAACTCGGACTATGTGATATATACAAACCCTTGAAACTAACTTCCTTGCCTTAAAGGTTGAAAATGAAACGACCCTTAGACACTGCTGAACTAGTTCTACCCTCTATGACTCATTTGGAATCTGAAACTTAACAACTCAAATTCTGCAATCTGTTGATGCATAACAGGCATGAAGCCAGTCCATACCTAAAATGACATCATAATGTACCATGTTTAAATCTATTAAATCAGCCATGGTACTCCTGTGGCTAACGGAAACGGGACAATCACGATAGACTCTTTCTGCTAGAATGGATTCACCAACAGGTGTAGAAACAATGAATGGTTCACTAAGTTGCTCAGAAATAATTTCAAAGTTCATGGCAACATAAGGAATTACAAATGATAAACTCGCTCCTGGGTCCTACAATGCATAAGCAGTAAAGTCAAAGACTCGATTCATATTAGTGACAACATAAGGCAAATTCTCCTGTTCTTGGCGATTATTGAGAGCATACAAGCGGTTTGTTCCTCTGCCAGCACCACAAGTAGCTTCCTTAGGTGCAGCCCTGCCTGGTGGAGAAGCTGATGAAGACTAAGTTCTATTTCTCCAATTACCACCACCTTGCTTGCTCCTTAGGCACTCTTTCATAAATTTCCCGATTTGACCGCACTTGAAACAACCCGCAAAACCTTCACGACAAATATCGGAGTGATTTCTGCCACACTTGGCGCAGGCCGGAGGCTTACTACCTCTTTGCGCCACTCTACCCTGTGAGTAGGCAGGTATAACTCTGGAATTCTGCCCATAGTGCTCACCTTTATTCTTAGGTGTGGTGCACTAGCAGAGGACGGAGCAGGACCCTTCTGTTTCTGTCGGAAGGACGACCTGTTGGCATCATTTTTCTGCTACCCGAACTCATACATGTCTTAGCTCTATTGCTCTTGAACTCCTCTCTATCCCAAAGCTTCTCTTCCTCTACATGCTGCACATAGACCACTAACCTTGAAATCTCCATGTCCCCAATCAGCATGGCAGCTTTGCCTTTTCTGCTTGATGCCCGACCCAAACCAGCAACAAACAAGTTCATTCAACTTCTTATATCTTTAACCATTTAGGGATCATGGCGACACAGTTGGGCAAACTTCAACCCATATTCATGAACACTCAAGTAGTCCTGTTTCAGAGTAAGCAACTCTCATACCTTTACTTCCTTCAGTTCCCTAGGAAAGAAACGCCTCAAGAAAGCTTCTTCAAATCAAGCCCAACTTGAATGTCGTGCATCCTCACCTCTGCTCTCCTTCTACTGATCAAACCAAGTCGTAGTCACATTCTTGAGTTTATATGCAGCTAGTTCGAGTCTCACAACATCAATCACATGCATCACATTGAATACCTTCTTCAACTCTTCCACAAAGTTTTCTGGATTCTCAGTAGTGCTCAAATGAGTGAAGCTTGGGGAATTCATCCTCAAGAATTCCCTAATCCTCGAAGTGTCAACCCCTTCTTGTCGAGCTCCTCTTTTTGACCCGACTTGGTTGGTCACAACTTGACTCAGTATTCGGATAGCCTCACAGAACTCAACATTGTTAACCACCCCTTCAGGTTGCACTTCAGGAGCATTTGGGTAACTCCTGTTCCTGGGGTTCAACATTTCTCCTAGCTGGACGACCTCTTGCTGCTTTTCGTGGAGGCATAGTTATATGAAAAACACACAACACGAATTAGACAGACACTATTCGAGATAAACTCTACCGAACAAAAAGGAATTTGAAATATGTGAGGAATTCCTAAATGTTATAGCCTCCTAATTATAGATGTGAGAACTTCACACCGATGACTAAGACTCTACCAACACGACTTTATAGACTCCCTATGACTCTTTGACTCTATGCTCTGATACCAAGTTTGTCACAGCCCAAGCCTACACCCTGGACGTGACCAACACTAAATGACCATTGTTGGCCTTGAGCGAACCGTTAGCCTGGCTTACTTAACTCAGAGGAAGACTTAACTTAGCTGAATATACATAGTAAAGAACATTTCAAGGGAAATACTAAAATATGATAGTTTGTCCAAAATGTCACTTAAGTCACATCATTTACAATGAAATGAAAAGACCCAAAACTAAAACTATCTATCTATGAAGCCTCTAAAAATACTAAGATGAATGTTGAGACAAATCCCACAACATTCGATAAATGAAAAATGTCTAAAAACAATAAAAAGGGTCCTCTAGATGCAAGGAGGCTCACCACTGACTCTATGCTGCTCACTAGATCAATGTCACACCAATTGCTAATCCTAGTTACCTGCGTTTGTATCATGATACTATGCAGTTCAGTTGACATCAGTACATTGAATATACGAGTATGTGAGTTGCAATGCTAAAATAAACTAAAGCGGGAAAGGAGTAAGAATAGACACTTACCTTGGCTCTGTTCAACTCATGAATAACTACTCATTTCAATATAATGCAATTTAAAGGTAATGTGCACTATAAAGAAAATTAACTGAAAGCATATTGAAACTCTGAATGTACCCAAAAATAAAAATAATCTGTGAGATGTATGCAAACATACAACTATCTGATGTATATGAAAATACAATAACTTCTGTGAGAGTTTCTCTAACCGATAACCATCACTTAAGAGCCATAGTGATGATACAGTGATACTCGGCCCATGCTACCCGGCCATCCTAACCTTGCTAAGGTATAGGACCTGATCTGCCTAATGGATCCACTAGAATAATGTGAAAAGGGTTAATCTAAAAAGTACGACCCTTTTCTACACATGAGGGCTACATGGTTTTCATGAATACTTGAGTTAATGTGAACTCGCATCCCCACATCGGTGCTCAAGACTACTCCCAAAAATATACTGGCTCTTATGTTTATAAAACATATTGATCTTGTGGTTTGAGATAAGTGCTCAATACTTAGCTTTAAAAGCTCTGTTGGAAATCATAGTTTCCTTGCTTTCTTCATTTTATAAAGCTATTACTTCTGTTTGAAAACAAACCCGAAGGCTCTTTACTTGTTAAATGTGAAAACATATGTAGCTCTTAGGGGTTACTTAATCCTCTATAACTTTTGAGAATTGACTCAACTCTTTACTCATGCTTAACTTGTGACTTGAGCCTTAAAACAACGTTAAAAAAATATTTATTAAAGACTCTCGAAAACATTAGGAACTCATTTTAACTTGCTTCTTAACTTTGAGACTTGACTTCCTTCCCTAACTTCCTTGACTTTGATCTTAACTTTTCTTAAATTGAATTATGGATTCAAGGTTATGATTTGAGTTCTTTAATGATTTCTAGGTGTTTAGAAATCATTTGAAGTAATTAGAATCACTGGAAGGTGTTAATGTACCTCGCAAGGACTTGGAAGGACTAAACTACGAAAATTGAACGTAAAACGTCGGGTTAGGCATACTGGTGACGCGCCGCTCCGACCCCTACCCAGGTGCGTCTTACAAATTTTTCAACTTGATTTTCATTTTGAAACCCTCCAAACCTTCTAGTTCTTTCAATGAACGTCTGGTACTATTGGTACTTTTCATAACTATCGACATCAACTCAAAAGTAACCCGGAGAAACAAGAATTCATACAACAATGGCAGCCAACAATTCAATCAACAAGAAATGTAGACTTTTCTTAAAGAACTCAACTTCTAGCCTGAAATCAGCTCACAGATTATTAAAGTAAAAAAATTGGTGTGTGGGTGAATTAACCGAACACGAAAGATACAATATACCTTAATAGGGATCACCCTCGATGAATTCCACAAGCCGAACTTTGATGATCTTGAACGTTCTTTCTTCCTCTTCTCCCTTCTCCTCTTTTCTCCTCTTCTTTTCTCTTCTCTCAAAATCCTAACTTGTTTTCTAAAAGCGTGAACTGAATATGATCAGTTTATACCCTAATTTATTACCCAAAAATGATTAAAAATAATTGGGTAAGGAAAAGACAACTTTTCCCTTCCCAATTCCGGATTGGATTATGCTTAATCCAGCAGCCCAACTTTAGATAGACATATCTCTCTCATACGATATCAAAAATGCAAACTCGGCGGCATTGAAAAGACCTCTCCAAGGTCTTTCCAATCATATCAAGAGCTGACTCTAACTCATCCTGAGCTAGAAGTTATGTTCATTTGAAAATGAAAAAAATCTAACTTTTTACGCTTACGACTTTTTACAGATGTTTCCTATTCTTTCTAAAATAACTATTCTTAGTTTCTTAGTTTAATTCTAGCTATTTCTGTTACGAGATGTTACGTATACAAGATAAATCTTTCGCAAATCAAAACAAACAATGAAAACATATATACCAAAATTTTCTCCATGATTTAATGAAATTTGAGAGGTACTAACATCAGTAAAAGACTTTCGAGAATCCATATAGAGAATTCAGTTTCTTTGTTCAACTAAAGATATTTGTTGTCAAAGGTCAAAAGTTTTGTTAATTGTAGGATTTTGTCATTTACTTTAGTGTTTAAGTTACAATTTGCCCAAATTTCTTTTTTAGATTTTCGAAATGTAAATTTTTACAGTTTGCATAAAAAGTCTACTATATTTTAGATATTTATTTTGTGCCCCAACGGTTTGTTCTTCAAAATATAATCATACGAAAACGTAAATCTTTTAAATTTTGCACAAATAGTCTCTTATATTATTGATAATAATTTGTGCCCTATGGTTTGTCCTTCAAAAATATAGCCATATAAAAAATTAAGTATGATAGAATATTGATACGTTTAGTTTGTTGCATGAGACTTTTATCAATGAGTTTATAATCACATGTTTATCTTATACCCAATAAATTTGTAATTCGTATTAAACGATTTACAATTCATTCAATCATGTTGAGTCATCTATGATAAAATAATAATATTGTGTTATCACATATATAGAAACGGTGTAATAATATGAAAGAATAACACAATTGTTGAGATCTCACAAACAAAGAATTAAAAATTTAGTGTTGTCAAGGGGTTTAAAACCCTTGGCGCCTCAACTTAAACATTATGCATGTTGTTAATTGTAAAATTAGTCATTTTGTTCAATGAGGGGCAAAGGAAATATATTATGGATTTGTTACTCACACGCACACACACACCAGCAAACATGCACGAGCACATACACACTCGCACGCGTGTGCGCGTACACACAAAGTCTTTTGCTAGTTGCACATTTAGCCATTTTATTCAATGAGGGGCAAGGATAATATATAATGGATTTTTCACAGGCACACACGCACGCACGTGCGCACGCGCATAGAGAGAGAGAGAGAAATGTATACGTAAATCAAAGATAGTTATTTTAGTGTCCATAGTTTACTCAGAAACGTGCACACATAGTGAGAAAAGTGAATACATAAATCAAAGATAGTTATTTGATTGTTCAGAGTTAAGTGAGAAAAGTTTCTTTTTTTTTTCAATAAAGTTTTAAAAATTTATTTGAATAATGTATACAAGCTAAATCTTTCACAAATTAAAAGAATTAATGAAGACATAGATATCAAAGTTTTCTCCATGAGTTAATGAAATTTGAGGGTGTTAACATCAGTAAAAGAATTTCAAAAATCCATAGAGAGAAAATTTATTTTTGTTATTATTCAACTAAAGATATTTGTTTAGAGAGGAAAAACGCTTTGTGAATTGTAGGATTTTATCATTTGAGTTTAGTATTTATGTTAGAGTTTGACCAAATTTCTTATTTAGATTTTCTAAATGTAAATTTTTTGAAGTTTGCACAAATAGTCTCCTACATTACAAATATTTAATTTGTGCACCTACTATTTGTTCTTTAAAAAGATACATATGGAAATTAAGTGTAATAGAATGCTGATATGTTTAATTAATTGCATGACATTATTATAAATGAATTTTTAATCGCATGTTTATCTTACACCACACAAAGATGTAGTTAATATACTTGAGACAACTTTTAATTTATTCTATCAAGCATAATTTATCCTGGAAAAAATAATAACATCGTATTATCAAATATATAGGGGCAGTGTAATAGTATGAAAGAAAAACAAAAGAGTTGAGATGTACAAACAAAGCATAAAAATTTTAGTGTTGCCAAGGGGTTTGAAACCCTTGGTGCCTCTGTTGCCAATCTGTGTTATGAAAATCAGAAATTACTGGTTGTAATAAATCATTCAGATACACGAAGTAACTGAGATTTTTAGAATCAGTAAGTAAGATGAACAGAAATTTATTTGTAAAAAATAATTGAATCTGTAAAAACTTACCAGAATCTGGAATACTCTTTTTAATAATTTAGGAAGAAAATCAAGTCCACTGAATTCACAGTGTCCCCTTAATGAAATTATTCCCCTCTAGTATCCGAGGTTTGATTTGGAATATAATCTCCCAGGGTAAAATGATCTTAATCAGTAGAGTATAGATACCAAAAACTCTACTGTCAGCGAATCAATCCACAGCAGGAAAGTACACGAAGAAATATGTGTTTTTAAGAAGAAGGAAGATCAGAAAATTCGTCGGGAAATATTCAGAAGACTGAATGGTATTTATAGGCAAGAAGAATATATTCTGAAAGGTTGCAACCCTTTCAGAATTGACACGACCATTAATGAAAGGTTGCAAACTTTCAAATGGTATTGACTGTTCCTGAAAGTTGCAAACTTTCAGAACAGTCATGGCGGGAATTTTTAAATATAATGAAATTTAAAACGGGTCACGCGCGCAGATCCGAGTCGGGTCGGGTTAACTAAAAAGTTGAAAACATTTCGGTTAACTTCTGTTATCAACTAATTAATTGAAAATAATTTTTGGCCATTTAATTAATTAAATAAATAATTAAAATAAGTTTGTCCAAAAAAATTATCTCTCGATCATTTGCCAAAGCCAAAGCCAAAGCCGAAGCCGTAACCGTAGCCGTAGCCGTAGTCGAAGCGAGCGACGACAACGACGGCGCGAGGGGGTCCCTCTTTCCAACCCTTTTAACAATTAATAGGAGTGTTTATTTATTTAAACTCTCCTATTTTCATTTCCATTACCGATGAGGGACTATTTCCTTTTTCATTAAAGCATTAGAGGACTTTTCAAGTTCCCAACCTTTCAAGTTCTAAACTTTTCAAATTCCTCTCCTTCCCTCTATTTCCCATCAATTCTTGCTACATACCCAACAGCCTCAGCTTAAACATTAAGTCTTTTTTCTAGTTGCACAATTAGCCTTTCTGTTCAGTGAGGGGCAAAGGTAATATATAATATAATTGTTATATACACGCACGCGCTACACACTCGCATGGCCACACAAGCGCGCGCACACACAATATTGCTAGTTACACAATTAGACATTTTGTTCAATAAGGGAAAAAGGTAATATATAATGGATTGTGACACACTTGCATGCACACACAAGCACTCGCATGCGCACGCACACACAGAAAGAGAGAAACGTGTATACATAAATCAAAAATAGTTATTAGGCTATCCATATTTAGATAAGAAACGTGCACACGTAGAGTGAAAAGTTTATACATAAATCAAAGATAGTTATTTGACCGTCCATAGTTAACTGACAAAAGTTTCCTTTTTTTTTTGCAATTTAGTTTTGAAAATTTATATGAATAATTTATACAAGCTAAATCTTTCACAAATTAAAACAAACAATGAAAATATAGATACCTATGTTTTCTCCATGATTTAATGAAATTTTAGGGGTGAACCTCAGTAAATGACTTTCAAGAATCCAGAGAGTGAAAATTTGTTTCCATTGTTGTTCAACTAAAGATATTTACTGAAAGAGGATGAAAGTATTGTGAATTGTATGATTATATCATTTGAGTTTAGTGCTTAAATTACAATTTGACCGAATTTCTTATTTAGATTTTACAAATGTAAATTTTTTAAAGTTTTCATAAATAGTCTCCTATATTACTGATATTTGATTTGTGCCCCTAAGGTTTGTTCTTCAAAAATATAGTCATACAAAACTTACGTGTTATAAAATAATATATTATTGATGTCCACTAGATCAAGAAGTTACTCCATTACTTTCCTCCATTATGAAGATAACCATAACCTCCATAACCTCCACCGTTATAACCATTATTCTTGTACCCTTTCACTTTCATAACCTCACCATTATATTCATGTTAATGTCATGTTTATGACTAACCTTTTGTATGCCTTTATGTTACACTAAATATAGAGGCATAGGCTTCATATTGTATATACTTGAAGATTTGGTGAAAACTTGAAAGAAAGAAAGTTATCGTATATTATATTGTTCCTCTTGGTTTATATTTTTCTTATCTTCATCTTTATATTATTCTTTTGTTCTTAAGTTTTACAACACTTTATCAGCACGAGTTGCTCATTCTCTGTTAAGAATCCATGGTAGGTGACTTTTATGAATTATCCAAGTAAATTTTTGGTTGCATGGTATACTTCATATCCTATATATTATTTGTACTAACAAAGCTTGTTTTGTAGTTATTCTAAAATGGTTAGTAAATTATAATAATCTTCATAACAATGTTGAGAGGGACTATCAAAATGTTTGAATTTATTTTAACTTGAGAATTTTATATGATTCTAACATGTTGTGCTGATTAATTGATTTTGTTCATTTTTCTTGTACATTAAGTCAAGTTAAGATTATATTTATGATTTTCGATAAAAAAAAAATTTATTAATGCATTTGGTTTAATAAGGCATTGGTTGAGGGTAAGATGGTGAATTCAGATTTCACCGCACCAAGTGGGTAAGACACCGAGTTAAAGTCTTGGTGCACCGTGATAATAAGAATTTGAGTTCAAGTCCCATTGGTTTATGACCAAAGGTGTTTTTATATAGGTAAGACATTGGGTTTAAGTCCTAATGCACAATAGTGATGATATGATGATGATTAACATAAACTTTTATACTTTTGACTAAAAGTCATGAAATTTATCCAATTAATTTGCTTCATTCTCTTATGTGAATGTAGTAGTAGTTTATTAATTTGTCTAAAAAATGACAAGTGGTTGAATGTATGAACATGAGTATGGTAAAATGTTAATGGTCATCTTTGTAGTAATTAAAAGGAATAACATTATGGGTTCTTAAGATGTTCCTTCAAATGTGAAGGTAGATTTGTCCATTAATGTTTTATAAAACGTTATTGGACACATTGTTTCTTAAGATGGCACTTCAAATGTGAAGGTAATTGTTAAAAGTAATTTCTATCCATCAAATTGGTATGATAAGTTGAGCACATTGTTGTTGGTGCAACCCAATTTAAATGTAAATCCTCCATTAAAACAAAAGAATACAAAGTGGTAGTACATTTGGTACATTTGACCTCTTAAAGTGATGTTCAGGTGAGTCACATAATGCCAAAACATGACAATGAGTTCAAATAAAAACTTATGGAACATGTACAAATGGTTATGGTCCTTTCCTTGAAGAAAATGTGACTTGTGTTTGCACGGATAAGAACATGTCCATGTATTGTTAGATGAATTTGACATCTCACATCTACGGGAGGGTTGAGAGATTGAAAGAAAATAGTTTGACATGAATGTTTATTTTGGTCATACATATACTTTAAGTACTACACAAATATTGTGATATGTTAAATTATGAACTATTGAAGGACAAAAGAAAGAAATAGTTCTTTCCTATAAAGGTTGTGGCTTTGACCAAACAAATTTGTTATTGGTTGTCAAGAAATAAGTCTTACAAGTGATAACTTTCCCATGACAATAATAATAATATTCTCTTTGAAGAAGACGGTCACCATAAGAATGTCGTTATGAAATTTGTGGTAGTACACAAAATTAGTTGAGGTTCCGAAAGGGAAAATTTGTTACTATCCGGAGGAATGGAATAATATTGTGCTTGCAGTGAGTCTCAAAAGGAACATTTTAAGTTTCGAAAGAATTGAAAAGAAAAATATTATATTGAGACTATAAATTATGAAAATATTTAATATCTTCAAATCACTACAATAAAAGTGGGTTATAAATATGTATATATAAGATTACCTAATTTTTTCCTCTTGTTTGTTGTATACAAACATGGGCATGATGATGGAATCACATGCAAAAGTAAACTAAAAGTTTACCAGAATAAATATCAGTTGGCATAATCAGTTGACCATTCCGATTTAAATGTGATGCAAAAGAAATTGAGAATTCACATGGATATATTCAAGAACTCTCTTTTGTAGCTTGTTCTCGTGATAAAATGATCATTGTACCAGCTAAGATTGGGATTGTATCCCCTGAAATTATTTGAAACATATAAAAAGGAGAATATGTGCCCGTTCTCATGCCATGTAGATTGTTTACTATTATGATTTAATAAATGCATCTATGGTATGGTCATATGTGCATTTAAATAAACTTACAAATTGGTTTTTGTAAGGTTTTTTGCTCGAATTATTAAATTAAGAGCATAGTTCCAAACTATAAAATCATGTTGATAATGCGGATTGGTTTAGCAGAAGTTGCGCCTCCAATTATAGCTAGATCGTTGATTACGAGAACGAATCTCTTAAATAAAATTTTGTATGAAATGAGTTTATTTAACATGTCAACAAGGTTCTCTCATCACAATCGGTTCAGGTCATCAACCAAATAATTTTCATCTAAAAATGTGATTTGTGCATATATGATATTATTGCTCCACCATGCACAAAGATGGATCCTCAAATGAGGTTGGGGTGAATGTTAGATTTCCTAACATCATGGCGAGATATGTTTAGCAGCTGAAAATTATGTGTGTGTGAATTATCTAGATCCTCGGTAAAAGAATGTGAACTTGAAGTTCAAGAGATAATTTATTTCTAAAATATTGCAAATAATTTGCCAGATATATTTGTTGACCCAGTATTTTAATTAAGTTGCAAATGCTCCAATAAATAGTCTTCGGAGGACAAAGTCTATGGTACGCCAGAAGCGTGATAGACCAATTGATTCCAAAGTAAAACTCATTGAGGAAGGAGCGGAGAAAATTATCAAAATGGTCCTGATAATGAGGCGAATTTTTTTGAAGAGCACTATGACATACACTTAATAAAACCTTGGCAAATGTTTAGGTACCTAAAAATGATTAAAAATATGAAGAGATCCCGATAAGTTATGTCGTATTGGAGTCGAATCAAAATGATCGTCGACGGTATCTTTGATGTAATGTATCACTCAATGATATAAATGGTTACGCGGATCTTATATTTGAATCTGTCATATACTGTGGACAGATAAATTATTGACACTATTTAAGTATATTTGTTTCACTTGTAAAAGTGATGTTTCTGATCTTACAATTAATGGATCAAAATATAATGTCAGTGTGGTACAAATAATAAAGTGTGATTTGTGCCTTGGGCATAAAGGGTTCTTGAAAAGAATCCTGACATTATTAAATGGAGATATATTCTCTAGTGGTGGATGCAATAAGATAGATGGAATACTTGAACATGCATAATGAATGATTATTATGTTTAACTTGACAATGAAGTTTAAATGAAAATCTTTGAAGAATTAAAAAGGTGTTAAATCAATTCCTGAGTACCCAATGGTTATGAGATTACTTAACACAAAGAAAGAATCTTTTCATCCTCATGAAAATGATTTAAAAAGTCATATATTAGTGCAATTGGTGCATTTACAGATTGTTGGTTATGCAACTGCTAGAAGATTATTTGATATACATAACATAAGTCTTGTGAAAGGATTGTCATATTATCATTCAAGTCATGACAAGAAACTAACAAAGCAAGTGACTCAACATATAGAAGATGTGTGATTTTCTTTGAGAAGAAAAGATGAGCTTCAATAAAATTGAAAAGATCAATCTCTGAGTCAAAAATTATTTAATTATGTAGATACTGAATATTTATTTGATCTGCATAAAGCTCGATCACAAATGGATATTTATTTACATATGCAGAATAACAATATCTTGGCGTTCAAAGAATCAAACAGTGGTAACCACTGCTTCAAAATCATGCAGAATAATATTGATCTAGAAATAAGTTGGGAGTGTGTTTGGTTGGAATCATAATCTATCATATTCAGAAAATATGTGATTTTTCTTTGGCAAAGTATATTTCAGCCACCATATAAAAAAATTATATTGAAGGGATGATATGATTTTAAAGGATATTGGATAAATCATATTTCACCAAGAGTCTTTTTCACAGATGATCTCAACAAAATAATGAGATAGACATTCAAAGATCTATTCAAGTTATAATTGTGTAAACTTATTCACTAAAGATTGCCAACATCATTATTTGAGGAGTTGTGATATAAGACTGGAATGCATTATTTCCAAGAAATCAAGTAAAATTTTTATTAGGGGGAGAAAAATACGTGTTGTACTCTTTTCCTTAACTATGGTATATCCCAATTGAGTTATCCTGGTAAGGATTTTAACGAGGCAACATTCAAAGCATATTGAAAGATATGTGTACTCTTTTTCCTTCACTGGGATTTTTCCCACGTGGTTTTTTCCTAGTAAGGTTTTAACGAGGCATATTATATATGGACATCCAAGGGGGAGTGTTATAAAATAAAATATTATGGATGCCTACTACATCAAGAAGTTAATCCATTACTTTTCCATTATGAAGATAATCATATCCTCCACCTTTATAACCAATATTCGTGTAACTTTTCACTTTCATAACCTCCCCATTATATTAATGTTAATATCATGTTTATGACTAACCTTTTTTATGCCTCTATGTTACATTATAAATAGAGACATAGGTTTCATATTGTATATACTTGAACATTTGATGAAAACTTGAAAGAAAGAAAATTTTTCTTTATATTGTTCCTCTTGTTTTATATTCTTCGTATCTTCCTCTTTATATTGTTCTTTTTTTCTTAAGATTTACAACAGTGTAACGGAATATTGATATGTTTAGGTTATTGCATGAGATTATTATCAATGAGTTTATAATCACATTTTTATCTTGCACTTAACAAACAAGTAGTCCATATACTTGTAGACGATTTTAAATTTATTAAATCAAGCATGATTCATCCATGAGAAAATAACAACATCGTATTACCACACATATAGTGCGATTTAATAATATGAAAGAAAAACAAAAGAGTTGAGATCTCACAAAAAAAACATAAAAATTTTAGTGTTGCCAAGGGGTTTTAATACCCTTGGCTCCTCAACTTAAACATTAAGTATTTTGCTAGGTGCACAATTAGTCATTTTGTTCAATTAGGTGAAAAACTAATCTATAATAGATTTGTCACACACACACACGCTATACACTCGCATGCACACATACGCACATAGTCTTTTGGTAGTTGCAAAATTAGTCATATCGTTCAATAAGGGGAAAAGGTAATATATAATGGATTGTCCCATAACGCACACATGCATGCATGCACACACATAGAGAAACATGTATACATAAATCGAAGATTGTTATTTGGTTGTCCATAGTTAATTGAAAAATGTGCACATATAGATAGAGAAAAATGTATACATAAATGAAAGGTAGTTATTTGACTGTCAATAGTTAACCAAGAAAAGCTTCCTTTTTTTGCAATAATGTTTTGAAAATTTATAAGAATAATATCTAGGAGCTATATCTTTCACAAATTAAAACAAACAGACATAGATACCAAAGTTTTCTCCATGATTTAATGAAATTCGAGGGGTGTAATATCAATAAAAGAATTTCGAGGATCTCTAGAGAGAAAATTTATTTTCGTTTTTGTTCAACTAAAGATACTTGTTTAGAGAGGAAGAATGTCTTGTGAATTACAGGATTTTATCATTTGAATTTAGTGTTTAAGTTACAGTTTGATCAAATTACTTATTTAGATTTTCTCAATGTGAATTTATTAAAGTTTACACAAATAGTCTCCTAAATTACTGCTATTTAATTTGTGTCCCTAAGGTTTGTTCTTCAAAATATAGTCATACGAAAATTAAGTGTGATGGAATATTGATATATTTAGGTTATTGCATGAGATTATTATTAATGAATTTATAATCACCTATTTATCTTACATGTATCAAAGATGTAGTTTATATACTTGTAAACGATTTCCAATTTATTCAATTAAGTATGATTCATTCAGGGAAAAATAACATCATGTTATCACATGTATAGAAATGGTGTAATAATATGAAAGACAAACAAAAGCGTTGAGATCTCACAAACAAAGCATAAACATTTTAGTGTTGTCAAAGGGTTTCAAACCCTTGGCTCCTCAACTTAAACATTAAGTCAGTTGCTTATTGCACAATTAATCATTTTCTTAAATGAGAGGCAAAGGTAATATATAATGAACTTTTCATATATACGTACGAACACATACACACTTGCACCTTTTCATATATACGTACGAACACATACACACTTGCACGAACGCTGGCACGTGCGCACACATAGTCTTTTGCTAGTTGCAGAATAAGATATTTTTTTCAATGAGGGGCTAAGGTAATATATAATGTTTTCACACGCACACACATACTTGCACACACACTCTTTTACTAGTCGCACAATTATTCATGTCGTTCAATGAGGGGAGAAAGTAATATATAATGGATTTATCACACACATGTACATACGCACACACAGAGAGTAAAGTATATACATAAATCAAAAATAGTTATTTGACTATTTATAGTAAACTAAGAAATGTGCGCGCGCACACACTAAGAGAGAGAAAGTGTGTACATCTAACAAAGATAGCTATTTGACTTTCCATAGTTAACTAAGAAAAGTTTCTTTTTTTGCAACAAATTTTTAAAATTTAATATGAACAATGTATTAAGCTAAATCTTTCACAAATTAATATAAACAATGAAGACATAGATACCAAAGTTTTCTCCATGATTTAATGAAATTTGAGGGGTGTTAACATCAGTAAAAGATTTTTGAGAATCCACAGAGAGAAAATTTATTTTCGTTGTTGTTCAACTAAAGATATTTGTTGTGAGAGGTAAAACGTTTTGTTAATTTTATGATGTTATCATTTGAGTTTAGTGTTTAAGTTACAGTTTGATCAGATTTATTATTTAGATTTTCTAAATGTATCTTTTTAAAAGTTTGTACAAATAGTCTCCTATATTATTGATATTTAATTTGTTCCCCTATACGGTTTGTTCTTCAAAAATGTAGTCATACGAAAATGTTATTTTTTATAGTCTGCACAAATAGTCTCCTATATTATTGATATTTAATTTGTGCCCCTATGGTTTGTTCTTCAAATTATATTCATATGAAAATTAAATGTAATAGAATATTGATATGTTTAGGTTATTGCGTGAGATTTTTATCCGTGAACTTATAATAACATGTTTTTATTAAACCCAAAAAAGTTGTAGTTAATATACTTGTTAATGATATTCAATTTATTCACTCAAGTATTATTCATCCTGGAAATATACTACCACCTCGTGTTATCGCATATATTGGGGCGGTGTAATAATATAAAACACAAACAAAAGAGTTGAGATCTCACAAACAAAGCATAAACATTTTAGTGTTGTCAAGGGGTTTCAAACCCTTTGGCACCTCAACTTAAATATTAAGTCTGTTGCTAATTGCACAATTAGTCATTTTTGTTCAATGAGGGGCAAAGGTAATAGATAATGGATTTGTCACACACGTGCAGACACATACACACTGGCACGCACGCTAGCGCTTGTGCGCACACAGAGTCTTTTGCTAGTTGCACAATTTACCATTTTTTTCAATGAGGGGCAAAGGTAATATATAATTGATTTTTCTCACACACGCGTGTACGCGCGCACGCACAATGTTTTTCTTGTCACACAATTAGTTATTCTGTTCAAAATGAGAGGAAAATGTAATATATAATGGATTTGTCACACGCATGAACGTACACACAGATAGAGAGAAAAGTCTTTACATCTATTAAAGATATTTATTTGACTGTCCGTAGTTAACTAAGAAAATTTACTTTTCTGCAATAAAGTTTTGCAAGTTTTGTTTTATATGAATAATGTATACAAGCTAAACCTTTCACAAATGAAAACAAACAATGAAGACACAGATACCAAAGTTTTCTCCATGATATAAGGAAATTTGAGTGATGTGAACATCAGTAAAAGACTTTCGAGAATCCATAGAGAGAGAAATTATTTTCATTGTTCAACTAAAGATATTTGTTGAGGGAGGTAAAACGTTTTGATAATTGTAGAAATTTATCTTTTGAAGTTACAGTTTGACCGAATTTCTTATTTAGATTATCTAAATGTAATTTTTTTAAAATTTGCACAAATAGTCTCCTATATTATTGATAATTAATTTATTCCCCTACAGCTTGTTCTTTAAAAATATAGTCATACAAAAATGTAAATTTCTTAGAGTTTACACAAATTCTCTCCTATATTATTGATAATTAATTGGGCCATATGAACATTAATTGTAATAGAATATTGATCATACATTTAGGTTATTGCATGAGATTTTTATAAATGAGTTTATAATCACATGTTTATCTTATATCCGACAAAGTTGTAGTTCATATACTTGTAAACGTTTTCAATTTATTCAATCAGGCATGATTCACCCAGGAAAAAATAACAAAATCGTGTGATCACATATATAGGGACGGTGTAATAATATGAAAGAATAACAAAAATTGAGATCTCACAAATAAAACACAAAATTTACTGGGGTCAAGGGGTTTCAAACCCATGGCCCCTCAACTTAAACATTAAATCTTTTGCTAGTTGCAAAATAAGTCATTTTGTTCAATGAGGAGAAAAGAAATATATAATGAATTTGTCACACACACACACACGCACACCAGCAAACACACACGAGCACGTACATACTTGCACACATGCGCGCGCGCGTACACATTGAGTCTTTTGCTATTTGCACATTTATCCATTTTTTTCAATAAGGGGCAACGGTAATATATAATGGATTTGGCACACGCACATGCACGCACACAGAGAGCAAACGTGTATACACAAATAAAAGATAGTTATTTAATTGTTCATAGTTAATTGAGAAACGTGCACACAGAGAGAAAAGTGAATACATAAATAAAAGATAGTTATTTGACTGTCCGAAGTTAACTGAGATTTTTCTTTTTTGCAATAAAGTTTTAAAAAATTATATGAATAATTTCTACGGGCTAAATCTTTCACAAATTAAAAAAACAATGAAGATATAGAAACCACGATTTTCTCCATTATTTTATGAAATTTGAGAGTTTTAACATCAGTATAAGACTTCCAAAAATTCATAGAGAGAATTTATTTTCGTTGTTATTCAACTAAAGTTTTTTATTGAGAGAGGAAAATATTTTGTGGATTATAGGATTTTATCATTTGAGTTTAGTATATATGTAACAATTTGATCAAATTTCTTTTTTAGATTTTCTAAATGTAAATTTTTTTAAGTTTGCACAAAAAGTCTCCTATATTATTGATATTTAATTTGTGCCCCTATGATTTGTTCTTCAAAAATATAGTCATACAAAAATTAAGAGTAATGGAATATTGATACGCTTAGGTTATTGCATGAGATTTTTATCTGAGTTTCTAATAAAATGTTTATCTTACACCCAACAAAGTTGTAGTTCATATACTTGTAATAATTGTCAATTCATTCAATCAAGCATGATTCATCCAGGAAAAAATAACAATATCGTGTTATCACATGTATAGGGGCGGTGTAAGAATATGAAAGAAAAATAAAAAAGTTGAGATCTCACAAATAAAGCATAAAATTTTAGTGTTGAAAAGGGGTTTCAAAGCCTTGACGCCTCAACTTAAACATTATGTCTATTGCTAGTTGCACAATTAGCCATTTGGTTTAATGAAGGGTAAAGATAATATATAATGAATTTGTCACACACAAGCACGCGCACACATGCCCGTACACGCGAGCACGTAGACACTCGCACACACGCACGCACGCACGAGTCTTTTGCTAGTTGCATAATTACCCATTTTTTCAGTGAGGGGCAAATATAATGTATAATGGATTTCTCACATGCATGCATTCGCATGCGCTCGCACACATAGTTAAAAGTTGTAACATCTCACAATTTGAAATGGCTAGGTATAAGCCAAGAAACTAAAATAAATCACTTTTGGAAAGAAAGGAAAAAATCCGAAAAATTTTCTAAGTTAAGAAAGTAAATTTTGGTAATTTTCTAATGATCATAACTCCTAGATCAGGATGAGTTAGAGGTAGTTCTTGATATGGTTGGATAGATATTTCCAACACCTCCATTTTTGAGAATTTTCGATATCGTATGAGGGAGATATGCCTATCAAAAGTTGGGTTGTTGAAGTAATGAAAGTCCCGATCCGGATTCAAAGAAGGGCAAACTAGTCTTTTCACCAATTGATTTCCTATTTTATTTTAGGGGCTTATTTGGGTAAAATTTAAGTTTAGTTCAGTTTTAGAAAATCAAAATCATGCTTAGGTATTAGAGAAGAGAGAAAAGAAGAAGAAAAGGAAGAAAAGTCAAGATTCGCCAAGAACGCCAAGGTTTGCGAGTCGACTTTGTCGGGGGTGATCTCTATCAAGGTATGTAAGATCTTTTTCTGTTAGGTTAGTTCATCCACACACCACATTGTTTAAATTCAGCGATTTTGAGTAGATTGAATAATGAAAAGTGAAGTTCTTGAAGAACATTGTTGAATTCTTGTTAGTTGAGTTGTTGCATGCCTAGTGTTGATTTGATTCATGTTTCCAGGTTGTTTTTTGAGTCAAATATATTGGGTATAAAGGGTACTAACGATACTAAGTGTTGGGGAAATGAACCATATAAAAATTAGAGGGTTTAGAGATGAAAAATGGAGGAGAAAAGTCGAAATGCATGTCCGTAGGGCCTTGGGGCTCCGCGCCTCCCATAGCCTCACAAGACGATCTCTGTCCATAGGTCCTTAGGGATTCACGCCATCTAGAGCGCCCCAACTTGGCCTCTGAAGTTTGGGGTCTGGCACCCCACGCCTATCATAGTGCTAAGGATGTCAATTCACCTCATTCATTCCCCATTCTTTCGTACTAGTTCCTAAGTGATGTACCCATGTTTCTTAGTTGATTCCAACACTATAAGGTACATCTAAACATAATGAAATCATCCATAAACATGAAATCATGAACCTTGAGTCCATAATCCAATTCAAGGAAAGTTAAATCAAAGTCAAAAAAGTTAAGAGTCAAGTCTAAAAGTCAAGAATCAAGTAAAAGTAAGTTCATAAAGTTTCCAAGAGTCTTTAACAAATGTTTTAACTTTGTTCTAAGGCTCAAGTTGCAAGTTAAGTATTGAGTTCATTTCTCAAAAGTTATAAGGGAACTAAGTATTCCCTAAGAGTTACAAATATTTTCACATTTTGATCAAGAAAGGAAGCTAGAGTTCCAACAGAGCCTTTGGCTACTTTTAGTAAAGAGGAAACTATGATTTCCAAGAGAGCTTTTAAAACTAAGTTTGAGAAATTACCTATAACCAGATAAGAAGTTATTTTGTTAAAAAACATATGAGTTAGTACTTTGGGAGTAGTATTGAGCACTGATATGGGGACGCTAGTTCATACTAGTCAACATGGACAGAAGAAGGGTCATGCTTTTTAGATGATTTCCTAGTGCTTTTTAGCATAGACTAGTGGATCCTCTTAGTAGTTTAGGTTCTATACTAACAGCAAGGTATAAGACGGTCCTCTTGCAACGTGAGGTAAGATGTTGTACCATCACTTAGGCTCATAGTAATGGTTGTCGGATAGAGAATCTCCCACAGAAACTATATTACTTCATATATAAGTAAAGTTGAGTTTGTTATTGCATTTTCTATAACGAACTAAGTATTTTCATTATTTTACAAGCTATTATATATTGCATATGTCTTATTGCTTTATATTAAGTCAAGTTATTCATGAATTGAGCAAAGCCAAGGTAAGTGTTCCTTCTTAGTCTTTTTCAAGTTTATGTTATTGTTAGAATTCCAACTCGCATACTCGTACATTCAATGTACTGATGTCTTGCATCATATCATGATGCATACGCGGCTAACAAGGATCGGCACCATCCAGCGCCTCATTCATCCAGTCACTCAAAGTCAGTAGTGCGCCTCCTTGCATTCTGGAAGATACATATTTACTGTTTTCAGTCTTTTCTTATGCAGAATATTGTGGGGTCTGTCGAAAAATTCATCCTAGTATTATAGAGGCTTCATAGACAGATAGAAAGTCCGACACATTAGTTTTTGAGTCTCTCTTTATTTACAAGTATTTTATTATGAGACTTAAGTGCCAATTTAGCCAAGCTATTATAATTCAAGTTACTTTATGAGAATGTCTCGTTATATGGATTTAAGTCTTCCGCTGAGCAATGTAAATCAAGTCAAGGGTCCGCTCAAGGACAACAATGGTCATTGGGTGCACGCCACGTTCAGGGTGTAGGCTCGGGGCGTGACCAAAGTATATACATAAGATAGTTATTTGGATGTCCATTGTTAATAGAGAAACGTGCACACACAGAAAGAAAAATGTATACATAAATCAAAGATAGTTAATTGACTTTGCATAGTTAACTGAGAAAAGTTTTTTTTTCAATAATGCTTTTAAAACTTATATGAATAATTTATACCAGATAAATCTTTTACAAATTAAAAGAAACAATGAAAACATTGATATCAAAGTTTTCTCCATGATTTGATGAAACTTGAGGGGTATTAAGAGAAGTAAAAGACTATAGATAATCCACATAGAGAAATATTGTTTTCGTTATTGTTCAACTAAATATATTTATTGAGAGAGGAAGAAAGTTTTGTTTGTGAATTGTAAGATTTTGTCATTTTGAGTTTAGTGTTTAAGTTAGGGGCTGACCCACGTGCACCTATCAATTTTTTTAAAAGACATATATATATATATA